>NC_068358.1:29882785-29985285 GCF_020536995.1 Dreissena polymorpha | reverse complement strand
CTTATAATCAAAGCGCTGAAGGCACTGAAGTTTTTCGCTGTTGTCGTCCTTGATTAGCTTGTGCGAATTGCACAGGCTAATCAGTGTTCACAGACTTATTTGACACGCATTAAGCTCCGTTTTCCATGAAAGAAGCTAACATGTACATTTTTCAATGATACACACTAGACTGGCCAATGCCGACTTACAAGCGGTAATCGTCCCTAGCATAGTGAGTTACAGTCCATAGCGTAGCTAAGCACATACTGATTTGCAAAACATGCTCTGCAAATTTAGTCGGACCCTAACGCGACCAACTAAAAACTTAAGCTCTACCTATGTTGATTCTATTATTCGTAACATTTCCAAATCCGTCTATGTAACTACTCTCAGAAATAACTAACTGTTTAAATGATACATTTTAAAGAACACGTTTTAAGGCATTCTGAGCAAACTGTATATATTTTTAAATTATTCATGTATAAAATCTTTCGTTAAGAAAACATTCTGAGTGTTAGATTGCCACAATTTCATTTGAAAGAAAACCATATTCATCAATGTTAAAACTGCATCAATGTTGTTGGCTGTCCATTTGTCTAGAAAGTCACTTTGTTATATTTGTGCACGTCAAACAAAAATCATAGCTTATTTTATTAAAAATTCTATTTTGTAATATTTACGATTCTACAAACAGACATTAAAAGAATGGTTTTGCAATAATTATTGTTCGGTTTTTACTTCGTAAGCAGTATTTCGCTGTGTTAAATAATTAAAGTAGAAGATTTCGTAAAGTGCCTTTTCTAGATTTATTTTAGTAATGTTTTTACTAATCTTTATGAATTAATTATAGTTAATTATGTGTTAAATTCATATACTATATATACTATATTTATATTGCTTTTTTAAAAATAAATTATATTATATCGAATACGCTATTATTTTATGCTTCTGATCCATCTTTGTATTGTATACAATTGTATATATATATTGTGTGTTATATACGTTTTTTTCCACCAAACGGCGTGAATGTACTGTATTTCGTCGATTTTGTATTAATATTGATCCCTTTGATGAAGTCTACAGAATTTTTTATAAATTAAAATGTCTTGTTTGTATGGTATATTATATCTTATAATCCATAATAAGCATACAATTAACATTATAAACATTAATGAAAATACGTCAATAAAAAATAAAATAGAAAACAAAACAAAACAGATTACCACTTATGCAATTAAAATGTTACTGAATTGTACACATTAACACGTTTTTGTCGACATTATTTGCTGCAAAATACTAACTTATCTATGTACTACAAAATATCTTATACTTTAAAATATTTCTTACAGAGATAACTTACTTGCTGCTTGTGTGTTAAACGGTCCATATGAAAAAAACAACAAAATAACATACTTGCGGAGAAAAAAACTGTATTCACTTGCTAGTAATCGCCAGAATTATTCTTTATATTTGATAGGTTTAGCATGGAATAGAGAGTTGCACGTTTCCAAGTCTTATATATACACTAAGAATTTACCAACCCTAACGACTATGCGTGGGATTATTATAGTACGGCCGGAACATATGTGGTTTGTTTCCACAAAAGTTTCAAGATTTGACTTTTTAACTGGAAAAAATACGATCTTCTTTGGATACAGTTCAATTACAATTATTATTATGTACATATAGAAATTATATTTTTTAATTAAGTTGAACATTGTAATCCATTCAAATCAATATATAGCAAGATAATAAGGCATTACTGACGTACGGAAATTATAATTCAACATTTGCAATTGTACGTAGGCAATAATTACGACAAATATTTACTGAAATGCTTCAGGTGCTACTGATTAGAAATATTTAACTATTAAACATAAACGTAGCAATTGTTCTTACTAAATTTGTTCCACGAACATTATTAGTGGATAGTAAAACGCGTTTATTTATCTAGCACATGATGTCCCGAAATTTATATGCAGTATTTTGGTTTTGTACATGTGTTGGCAAAATATTCTGTCGATTTAGTCGGAAAAAACAACGTACAATTTATTTGTTTTGATAATAAACGTTTTGTTTTGTTTCGATTTGACGTCTATGAACTATTCACTTTACAAATGCTCAATATATATTATTTTATACAGCAATAGCAATTGCATTTTTTTGACGTAACATCGATAAGATCATCAAAAGTAAAAACGAGTTGTTGTTACCTACACATGAAGCCTCTCAAAGTAGCAGGCAATGTCTCAAGAATACCTATCATCGAATATTTGATATTTTGCGGCTTGTCAGAGACGGGATTAATTCAAAGCCATCAGCATCTTTGCATGATTACTTATATGACCATAATCCTTGAAAACCGTTATACTTAAGGTTGCCACCTGAATATGAGAACTATTTTGGACATATTATGCATTTGTTTTATCCCTTTATTTATTTAGAGTTGTGTAAAGCAACACCTTTATTTCATTTAAACATAAAACAACGCATAGTACAACACATCAATATATCTTTATTGCGTGCATATGATGGCACAAAACTGCCGATCGCCTATGTGGTTTAAAATGCAGTCAATTAAATGTAAATAAATATATCCGAGTAGTAAAGTCGTTTTTCTGTTCGTCATTAGAAACAGGGTTGAACATTCAATTTACACAATTTTGTACTATTTTTTTGTAAATTTATTTGTTCTCGTCAGTTTACGCGCAACAATTATAAGTAATGAAGCAAAATCATAACGTTTAAAATCGGAAAATTTGACATAGTATATGCATAACGAAGACAAACTAGAAATTGTTAACACGTCCCTTTCATGTTATTAATTTTAATACAACTACAATATGTAATAAATGTCAAGTGAATAATTAGTTTGTCCTCTTATAGGCGTCATCTGCCCCTTAAACGGCACACTTTTGTTTTATAACATGGTGTATACCATTACTTTTTATTTTGCGCACAAACAATATATAGTTTATCAATTTTCTTGTGTTGATAAAGTGATCTCAAATGCAATATGTATAAAGGATATAATTTTACTGATGATGCAAATTGTTCCTTTGTATTCGTTCAATATTCATATATTCGAGTAATTTATCAAAAGTATGGTATGCCTTAATAAGACGATACAACAGCGACTCGCTTAGGGAATAGCCAATAGTGCTCACTGCTTACGTGTTGAATATTCTCACTGGTAACAAACTCGTAACTTAATATTGTACAGAAAACTGTCTCTTGCTGTCAAATGTATTTTTGTGAATTATTATTTATCTCGGGTAAGTTCTGTAAATTAATTCATAACCAACTTTACATAATCTAGATCAATCCACTTGGGATTTCAAGCCGTAAAGAATGCGAGTAATGTTTCTGTTTAAGTTACACTCTTATTGTGAGTATTTTTGTTTATAAATGATAAAACAACATGGATGAATTATGATGTTCCAAATTGTGTTTTGTTAAATTAATTATTTTTAAGTGACACGAGACTGTGGCGACATTGAGCGTGGCGGGGCATTTTATAACCATTAAACAACCATGTTAAAAAAATCTCGTTTAACGATGGTAGGTAAAAAGATGTTTTAGACTTACCCGGCAATAGGCTAGGTTTTGGAATTGTTTGCACTCCAAGATGATACATTGATTGCAATTACATAAATGCGACTACCATAAGTCCCATTGGTACCTTAATGTTTGCAACCGTTGTTTGTACCAACAGGTAAGATGGGTTTAAATCCAAAGCTTCGGATGTCCGAAATACACCTACTGATGATCGTTGTTTGTTAAGACATTGTATAAGTTACTACATCAACATCGCTAATTCTTAATATTATATGACCACTATAAAATCATTTATTTGATCTGGGTAATGCTCGACAAAAACAAATATAGGGGCCTTTGACATAATCGCTCAAAAGTCTGGTTTTCCTCGCGTTAAATGTATTGAACTAGACTCTTAAAGGGGCCTTTTCACAGATTTTGGCATTTTTTAACTTATTCATTAAATGCTTTATATCGATAAATGTAAACTTTGGATCGTAAAAGCTCCAGTAAAAAATCAAGAATAAAATTTAAAAAAGGAAAAGAACATTGCCCGGACCAGGTTTCGAACCAGTGACCCCTGGAGTCCTGCCATAGTCCTGAAGTAAAAACGCTCTAGCCTACTGAGCTATTCCACCGAGTACATATACTGGAAGTATTTTATACCTTATATAAGCAATCTTCGTAGTTTCACAAAATTTAACGACAAAAACAGAACTCTCCAAATTATTCAATCGTTTCGCGTTGCAACGCTTTATAATTTTTAGGTTTTAAAATCGTCAAAAGATGCATATAATGGCTATATTAGACCATGGTAAATGTTCAGTATTACTGTTTCCTCACAAATATCATAACTAAAACGAAAATTTGCGAATCTGAAACAACTTTTTTCAATTTTGTCAATTTACCAAAGCGTGAAAAGATCCCTTTAAATATGAGGTTATGTTTCTCATTTTATATGCGATTATAATTTGCTCGAACAACTGTTGCGGCAACACAATTTGGTGATAATAAGAAAGTTATTATTTTCTTTATTTGTCGTTTGCAAAATTGCAAATATGTATCCTTATACAAAACTTTGGTATATAAACAGGGATTTTTTTTAAATCTTATAATTCAAATAAGAATAAATCACCACCATTTAAAACCAGGTCGACACCTCGCAATATTTAACAATACGAAAAATAAAATAATTCGCGAGGTAATGTCACATTCGTATTAGTTGCTCACACACATTGTATGTAGTTGTCATAATCCTTTTCGTGAATTATGATTTATGTTGCATAAGGAAGTTAAAATTATATTTCACTTCTTCTTGAATATTCCTGAAAATTGCCAGCGTAAAGAAGAATCACTTGTTCATCATTAACGCTTTGTTTCAATGTTATAGCTTTAAATCGTTATAAACTGAGGTCAATCTGGAATACTATTTATATATCAAAACATAAGTACATGAAATACTGCATGAAATAAGTAGCGAATTATGTTGCTAAACGTTTCTAGATTGTTTATATGTGTACGGAACAGGTGCATTTCTTATAATTAATAAAACGAATGTTTACATTTTAAGTAACGGTATTTTAGTTCTTTTAAAGCGAATTTCCACTGCAAGTTTTGTATAAACTCAAAACACAATGACGTTAAAAAAAACAAAACAAAACTCAATAATTATTAAAGTACACTTATTCGAGAGAGATAAAGAAGTGATAAACCCGTCCACTGATTCGAGAAGGGTTTATCATTCCACAATTGCACATCAAACGAAATGTACCGACTGCTTTGCCTTACAATAGGCTGAATTGGATCTTATTTATATAATCATACATTATACAAGCATTTACCTTGCAAATACTAGTATGTCTTATGTATCATAAAGTGCTATTTCATGTGTTATTTGCATTAAGGCGTAGGCTATGGTGAAAACCTCTGATACTAACTTTTCGCAAAAGCGTGTAACAAATTACATTGCAATTATTCAAATTCTTTGTATCCGACATTTTAGAAGTTAAAAATGATAGTTGTGATAATCACGATGTACCTCTTATCAAAAAGCAAGAGCCGTAATGGCTTTTAAAGGCACTGGCCTGCAATTTTCATTAAATTTAATGTACTATTGAAATATAAAACAGAACGATTCACCAACTGGACTTCAATTATACCCTATCTACTTGGGCAATTACATAGAAAAAAATGAATGTAAATGAACTTCAATTGACTGGAATGTGTGAGCGTAAAATTGTAGTGTTATTATATAGCGAAACTAAAACTCCCAAAACTCTATCTTCTAGTTCTTATCCACTCCTTTATAACTATAAACAGCATGATTACGACCAAGGGACGCCATAAAACGGCCATTGCAATTTTACTGGTTCGAAGGCAAGCCGAACCTCCTTCTTACCACATAATTAATTACAGACCAAACTTGCTTCTGAGACGATGTCAAGCAAATGTTCATATACAGACTGAAATAAAAATACGAATGCAAAAAAGGACGCGTTAATCGACTGCTACACACATAATATTAGTGTACACGTGTCGTAAGAATAGGAAAACTATTAACACGATTAGGGGATAGTTTCCTATTAAGCTATTACTACAAAAAGACAAATTTGAGCTTGCACGTGATGTCTATTTGTTCAAAGATTGGTTTAAACACTATTTATTTAGTTCATTGAAAGTACATATAAGCAATACAATACAAACATACATATTATATTTGAGCAATATGCTAGGCAGGTAGAATTGCAGTATTGCTTTACATAAAGGCTGTAAAATACAATTGGACAGAATTGAGAAGGAAGCACGAGGCTTATACTATGTCTCTCTTCTGTCCGTTAGAAGCGCTGCTGTAATGGTGTAAACAACCAAACGTAAAACAACTATTTAAAGACATGTCAAAATTACGAACAATATATTACAGTGATAGATAATTGCATACTGGTTTGAAATATAAAAATAATATATCTTATAATACAAAAAATATAACAGAGTAATGTAGAAAGCATAAGAGCTGATAAGTGGAGAAGGAAAGGGATAGCAGTGGAAGAGTAGAGTTTCAGAATTAGAGAAGTTGCGGTAATAAAGGAAGCAGTTGCGGGAACGGGGCATCGTTAGCAGAATATGGTTTGTTCCTGAGATTGAAATGGGTTAGAATCTATGACTATCTCGGATGAAAGACTGAACATGTTTGAATATTAATGAATTTACTTCATATGAGCCGTCTTTAACACCGAAAAGAAGAAGTTGCAAAGTTATGGGTAAGAATCTAGACAGATTGTTAAAAAGGATAACTCTTTTTTCTGTATAAATGGGACAATTGAAGAAAAAGTGATATGTGTCTTCAATCGCACCGCATTGACAATATGGACTTTGTACAATGTTTTTTGAGTACAAATGTTCATTTAAACTGCTGCAATGCATTCGTAAACGCGCATGTAGAATATTAGATGTCCGCTCCCCATCGTAGAAATGCTGGGGAATTTTTTTCTTATCTTTGCTAAGATTTGCTTTGAAAGCAGAGAGAGAAGGAGCCGTTCTCACTAATTCCGGTAAATTGTTCCATAAGTTTATAGTTGATGGTAGGAAAGATCGTGTAAAAAGTTGTGATTTGCATTGGATACTGCGAATGTTGTTAGAGTTACGAAGTGGATAAGCAGATCTTTCTCCCACGCTAGAGGGGATAAGTGTGCACAAGTATGGGGGTGCTAGTGAATTATACATTTTATAGAATTGGGTAAGTTTATGTTTTGTTCTCCTATTTTTTAATGGTTCGAGAGCAGTTTCATTGTAAAGGTTTTGCAAGGATGCCAAACGTGTTCCCCCGCTGATTATCCTTGCTGCTTCTTGTTGAATCTTCTCAAGTTCTATTTCATCTTGTGTATTAATGTTATCCCAGACTATATCAGCGTATTCAAGAATTGGTCTAATAAATGTTGTGTAAATCGATAGAAGGGACTTTCTATCGAGCGTAAATTTGAACGTTCGCATTACATTGAGTCTTTGCCATGCTTTCTTCTTGACTGATTCAATATGGTCATGCCAGGAACATGTATCAGAAAAAGTTAAGCCTAGACGCTTGTGAGACGAAACATCAGTGATTTGGCAGTCGTTGAAAAAGAGAGGGGGATGGATTGGGCGGTTGATTTTTCTAGATATAACTAAGGATTCGGTTTTGGATGGATTGAAGGTTACCAACCACTTGTCAGCCCAGGAATGAATGTTTGCAAGATCAGTGTTAAGATGATTAGCCGCATCAACAGGGTTGTCGACGATGATATATAGCGTGGTGTCGTCTGCAAATAGTCGAATTGGACAGTGTATATCTCGTACAATGTCATTTATATAAATGAGAAAGAGGAGGGGCCCTAATATAGACCCTTGCGGGACACCAGCGTTTATGGGTAATGGGTCAGATTGGCAGCCAGAGATTACAACACACTGGGTCCTCTCATGTAGGTAGTCTTTTAACCAAGATAGAAGATTGCCAGAGATACCACTAAGTCGGAGCTTGTGGATAAGTCCTTCATGCCATACTCTGTCGAAGGCCTTAGAGATGTCGCAAAAACGGCTCGAACCTCTTTACCTTCGTCAAGGGCTTTACAAAAGGAGTGATACACAGAGACTAATTGGTTGACAGTGGAATCTTTTGGAATGAATCCTGATTGAGATGGGGTTATAAATTCAATAGCCCTTAAATGATTAAAAATATATTTGTGGAGAATTCTCTCGAGACATTTACTTAAAACACTTAAAAGGGAGATCGGTCTGTCATTTTCAACATCCTGAGCATCAGACTTTTTGTGAAGAGCACAAACAATTGCTTCTTTCCAGCTCCGTGGGACCCTACCATTCAAAGATTGAATAAACAGCTAATTCACATTCAAGAATTTTATATGCAAACATAACAAATCACTGACACTTATACTTATTTTAATGAGGAAATTATCATTTGTTTGCGTAGGCTTGTACACTCAGAATATTCCAAAACAATATCATTTTCAAAAAGAAGATACTATATATTACCATAGAATGTTATTGTAATATACATCAGTAGCTCTCTGGTAATGCACTAAATACGATCATAGGAACATTCTTAATCGTTGATACAGGTTAATTTAAATTTAAAGCGACATAAAAGGTAACAGCAGGAAATTTAACCATGATTAAACTAATCAATACAATTAAACGGTGTCTCTCTACATATGCATAAACAAGGAGAACTGAACTATGATTATCGCCATTATATTGTTCACGGTCTGTGTTCTGTATACATGCATATGTCAAAGCTTGACCGTTTTTAAATCGAAAGTGGATTAAACCAACACCAACTGAAAAAATATTTATCTTTTTACTTGTTTAAATAAATTTGAGTATGCTATGGCCATATAACTTTTTAGAGAACTGTAATATATCGACTGTTTGTTCATGTATAATAAGTTTCATCTACGTGTCTAAATCGGCCCATGCGACTTCGTGCAAATAAAGTGTTTGAAGAATTGCTATTAAAATACCAAGCTGTTTTCAACAGGATACTCTGGTCAACATACGAACACGACACAAAGGCATCAATCAACTGAACCAACAAAGAAATGTTTGATGATATGGCATGACCGTTCATTTTAAGATCGCGAATGCCTCGCGTCTAATTGATTTATAAAAAAAGGTCTGAATTGTTTATGATCACAAATAAGTATAGATGTGAGCACTCATTTAGCAAATATTGAACTTACGTTGAATATCTTACCAAGCTGCTCAATTGAAAAGACAGTAATCAACATGATCATCAACATTATTTCAATTCATGTCAATGAATCATAATTGTGGAAGAAAATGATTACATATCATTCATACTGTGGAAAGTAGAATTATATATTTGCAAAACCTATCACAACGATAATAAGCGATGAATGTTGGTAATTACATAGTGAAACATTCAAACATTTGTAACATTGTTAAATTATCTTCGCCATCATATTCAGGCATATTAGTTTGTTTTTAGGTGGTACAGTTTATTTGCTAATACGTATTTAAATTGTCCAATATTCAGAACAAAAGATCACATTTTTCAAACGGAAAATACATTTGCTTCGAAAAAAATGGACAAATATCAGTGATCAAAATGTATACAGAATTATCATCGCCGCATATGAAATAACGCATTTGAAACTTCTGTCTGGTAACTGAGAATTTTATATAAACATTTTCTAATTGATATTTTCACTTTTTAAATTCGAAATCATATTAAATTAGTTTACGTTCAAAGTGTTGTGCTTTACATATAACATAACCTAACATAACATAACATAATATAATATGGAATTTCCGGACATTTGTTTTTATGAAATTCATGATAACCTATATTTTTAACGCTCTAAAAAATTAACATTAATTAATAATTAGTCATCATTTGTCTAGGAAGTAATACTTTTCGTTACATTGTACTTGATTTGTTTCATATAAAAAGTTAACACAAAAGGAGATCATTTTCCTCAACTGCATTCATTTTTCGAAATTTTAAATATGTATGATAACCAGGAGACTTCACTATATATAATGGCTTGTATCGATTCTCTGTAAAATATTGACAAATTTACACGACCTGACAAAGAAGAAAAAATCTTGTTGTTATTAGGAAAAGTAATTGCACTTATGAATTAGGTAATGTAAAACATAATGGGTCAATGCCTACTTATGACCTTATCTGGGACAGTCTGTAAGATTGAAATAATTTTTAATTCAGGAAGTACATTTGATTCATGTATCGCAGTTATAATAATACGGGACTTATCAAGATTGGAAGCAATTATATACATTTTCAGAGTGGCACTTATTGACGACACATTAAAACCTGATTCTTATTTATTTATGGTTGGCCATTAACCTCTGATTTCGAACGTCATGATTTGACAGGTCAAGAATTAATCACGGCACTATAGTGTACATGCTAAAACTAATTTTCGAGCAACATGTATATGCCACTAAAACGCGTTTATATCACCGAATGATTCGGACGCCGAAATGGTGATTCGAATCACAAAATGAATTCGTTGAATTATCTTTAGTACAGCAAGTCAAACAATCCCCAGCTGTCAAATAGTGTGATTTAAGTCCAAAAGTTAGCAATGTTTAAAAGTAGCTGAATAGACTCAGAATAAACAAAATCATGAGGATTCAACGAATACACTTATACTTGTCTAATATTGTCGTAAATAATATAAGGGATGCCATGTATAATCAACAAATATGTTATATATAGTATAATATGTATACAACTATTCTCCATTTAAGAACTGCAATTGTTACAAAAGGCATGTAACGTATTATTAAGAAATTTTGTAAATAAGTCCTGATTTTGAATGTTTGTTGATAAGCTGTTAACACTTTTGTTTTGTTAACTTAGACACTACGACACATTTATCAACAAGTAAAACGTTTTGTATTGGTCTGTAACATGTCAATTTGCGATGTATGAATGTAAATGACAATGCATAAATTACAATGCTAAGCAAGCCGGACAAATGATAATACATATTTTAATGTGAAGGGACAAATATTGATTCGTATTAAAAAATGATGTGAACACACTGTTAATACAGTTGTTTTGTCTTAAATCAATTGTCGCCACGAACACGTAATCTGCCAAACATGTACATTACTGAAAAATAGCGTACTATCAACATCTCTCACGATTTATGACTCAATTCATGACTCTCATTTTCAAAAGAAATGTAAACAAAGGAATTCTCATGAAAAGAACGGATACTTATAGACCGTTCCAGAATTTAGTCATTACCCAATTATCTCCCCTGAATACTCTCCGCGCCCGCCATTACACTACTGTCTAACAACCGGTAACATATATAAGTTAACTTATAAGAGAGCACCAATTATTCAACGGATGAATTTCTTTATTATTTTTTAAAACTTTTTTGTTTGTCATGCAAATTGTATGAAATAAAGTTGTTCTGCTAGAAGAGATGTTAAAGCCACACACCTTGAAATTAAGCACATGTTGATCAATACATATAGATGCAATTTAAAAGTGTGCAAAATTGTCCTTCAATCTATAGCCTAGTTAGCAAGTAATTTTTTATTCTGTTTAATTTTAAAACCGAAAGTAGAATTTCTTTACGTGTACGTCCGTTTCGTCAAACACGATTATTTTTAAGTTTTAAAGCGCAAAAAAGACGGATTTCTACTTTGTAACCAATAGATATATTCTTATTGAGATAGATAAAATTAAATCTATAGCCTAGATAACAAGTAATTTATTATTTTTCAACCGGTACCGCTTTTAAAACCGAAAGTAGGATTTCTAGACGTATACGTCCATTTTCGACAACCGCGATTATTGTTAAGTTTCAAAGCGCAAAAGAGACGGATTTCTACCTTGTTACCACCAGATATATTCTAATTGGCATAGATAAAATATGTTTCTTATAATACTTAAATTAACTATGCCATGTATTTCATTTCAAGATGTGTGGCTTTAAGCTAATGTTATAACAGAAAAATGTTTGAAAAACATACATTGTTTAGGTATTTGTCTCGGAAAATAAACACGTTGACACATTAAAAAAACATTTAATTAAATTAAATGCAATATTTATCATTTGATTATTTGCATCAATCTTAAAACCGTGCAATCCTGTGCATTCCAGTGTTGAATTGCCCGTTTGTTCTGCATAATCCGTTTTGATCAGATATTATCCAGACTTAACTAACAACATGGTGTCATAAATCACACTGGGTGGCAGGTGACGAACTGGTCATTTAACACAATTGATTTTGCCACCATATCTTCTCTTTCTGGTAGTATTGAGCAGTCATTTGGTGTAATAATTTACTCCGACATACTTAACAGTTGCGTACATTGGATATGTGATATATTGTACAAATTCAAAGTTATGTCCAATATAGAATATCAGAAAGTGTACACCGTAAATATACTAGCCCGTTTAATTTATGAAAAAAAGTATTTAATTATTATAAAATTTACGTAAAACATTTAACTCATTTAGCGGGTAACGGTTAATTAAAACTACGTCATTTCGTATGCAGATTTAATTTTACGGCAATGCAGGTACGTCAGCATAAAAAACAAGAAAATACATTTTACACCAATGGGGTATATAATGTTTAAAAAAAAAATGTATATATATATATATATATATATATATATATATATATATATATATATATATGTATGTGTGTGTGTGTGCGTGCGTGCGTGCGTGCGTGCGTGCGTGTGTGTGTGTGTGTGTGAGTGCGTGCGTGTGTGCGTGCGTGCGTGCGTGTGTGTGTGCGTGTGTGCGTGCGTGCGTGCGTGTGTGTGTGCGTGTGTGTGTGTGTGTTTTGTGTGTGTGTGCGTGTGCGTGTGTGTGTGTGTGTGTGTGTGTGTGTGTGTGTGTGTGTGTGTGTGTGTGTGTGTGTGTGTGTGTGTGTGTGTGTGTGTGTGTGTGTGTGTGTGTGTGTGTGTGTGTGTGTGTGTGTGTGTGTGTGTTAAAATGTTAGATAGTTGCCACTCATACTCACTAGTAACGAGTTTTCAATATACATGAAAACACAGTTCAATTTGTATCATGTAAAGTTGTGTTTTTTAGTTGTATGTTAATATTCCTCAATAGCGTCATTTTCTGTACAAAACCCATCAAATTAAAATTACATGTAAATACCGGCATGCACTTCGCTTGTAATAGGGCTTTGTAGTACGTTTATTTTCAATGCACTCCTTACACTTTCTATCCCTCATGTGTTTATCACACTAGCGTACTCATGCCATTCATAATTATATTTTTAAAATGAGATGTATTATTATTGTAATTAATTGAAGCTTTTCTGCAAAAAATAATACGGCTTATTCATAGAGCCATTTGTTGTGTCAAATTGTCGGCTTTTCAATCTTCAGATAATCTTTACTTTGATGCTAATGACGCGTTTTTTTTTTAAATGCCAATAAATGTATTAATACATTCGTTTGGCACTTAATAATATATTTTTGAAATATTATTGAGGTGTATTTTTAGGAGTTTCGTTTCGATTAATTGACTTTACAAGCGTCGTTATTCATATGTTTTGCGTAACTGCAAAAACCTATAAAATATATTTGTTAGGATTTTTAGCTGTATAGCTGTTAAATGATTCCAAAGATGAAAATCTACTCAACTAAATATATTGACATTATCTTCATCTTCCATATAATCACATAACAGATCGTCAAGATCAATATCACTCTCACAAAAGTTCGGGTTTTGTACGAGACATAATTCCAGCTCACAAAATTAAATTGAATTCCAAACAACAATTTGTTTATATCTGATTTCAGTTAGAAGAAGAAAATAATGGAAGGCGTATCAAAAATATCATACTTAATACAATATGTTATGATTTTAGAATATAGAGCTTTACCACCTGAGATCAATTTCAAACAATTAGCGTTAATTAATTGCGCGAGAATCTTTAATAAGTATTAATTAAAATATAACCTGCTTGATGTTCCGGCTATTAAAATCAACACAACAATAAATGCGTGAATTGTTTGTAACAAGTTATCAGAAAAAGTCTAATCAAAGACATAATTTGAGCGACTAAACCGACAATTTTTTTGCCGATGATTACTACGTGTTTACACACACACACACACACACAAAAACACAACACACACGATAATTTTATAATTTGTATTTTTAACAATCAATCTCAACTTCAAACAATCATTTTAACGACAACAAATGTAATAATCGCCTGAAAATAATTCATTAAGTAATTTATTTATCCGACATCGGCGGAACGGGTATTCGCTTCGTCTTTGGCTTTTGGAATCGCCGACTCGCAGAAGTGTAATGGTGGACAGTCACGTGACTGACAATATGGCGGCGGTCAATTTACCGATTCTGGAACGGTCTATATCAAAGGCTGCAAACGGCTGACAGTTAATTGAAAATTCTAATCATTGTTAATATCATTAAACATTTTAAGCATAATGGAAATATAGTTGAAATATCAGTTCACTTTATTTTTTTTAAATATTTTTTTTTTAATCGCCAAGGGCACGCAAGGAAGAAGAAGGTACATTCAACACCTGAAAGTTTTTGATCTACATTTTGAGCATTAATGTCGTCGATAATATGACATGCTATTACGATCTTGATCCTGACACAAACATGTCTTAACTACAATTACCATATGACTTGTATTTATGTAACGACAAACACCAACTTTTGTTTTTCCAAAACCATTTTTAAAAGGTTTTGTATTTACACGCCAACGATTACCATTTACTCAGATTCCCTCGAAAACGGTGTTAAATTTAAATACATGTCAATTCCCATTGCCAACCGGAAAGTGTGTTCATCGAAACTTCGCCACCCCGAGAATGCCGGGCAAACGGTTTTACATATTGTCTATCACCTGAGACAGGAGGGATGTGTATTCATCTATGATCATAAACATCATTATTTGTTCTCAAACACTGTTACCGTCGATTACGCATGATCGTGTCGACGGGGCCGAAAACTGTAGTCTATAAGACAGACTGACGGTATTCAGAACGCTGTGAAGTGTCAGCCATGGCGATGTAAGTTTCTAAGGGACACCGTGGAATGGTAAGCATCGCATTGCAATAAGAAATTTAGTGGAAGTTAATCTAGAGAAATCTAGAATTGCGTTAAACAGTGATGTTCTAGGTTGTACAACCAGCTGCAGAATGATCGTTTCTGGGCGAGCGCTGTGATATGTTCTAGTGGACGCGTCTAGGTGTTAAAGTAGACTTCGTATAATGGGTTATGTCATAGCATTACAGATAGAAGGGGTTATTGGTTTTGGCGTTAACTCAACAAAACGTGTTCGCGTTGAAGGATACAATTCATTCTTAAGCGGAACAAACATAATGTATTCAAAGACAAGCACCAAAAACGACACTATTCATAATCTTAGGTTTGTTATCTAAATGTCAAGGCTGGGGTCATTTTAACATAGATCACCCACGAGAACGGCATGACAGTTAAGTGATGCTGCGTTCGAACTTTTGAGCGTTTCGGTAATGGACGTCATTAAGTTTTCGCTGACGTTCATCTTTATGCCCATCTCCCTCCTAATCTAAATTCTTGGCATGGCCGTTTTTTTATCGAAAATAGTAATGAATGCACGTAGTGTATTAAAATTTGCACATGCTTGTTTGATGAAAGTTTATATAGTTGCATAAATACACGGTCCGAAAAAGGGGCAGTAATTAGAATGTGAATATCATATAATTAAATATTGAAAAGCGAAAAAACACGGTTATGTAAAGATTTTGAGACCATACGTATTCATAAGACGAGAACAGTGCGTCCGATGATTATAAATTTATTGATTTTAAAATAATTATTTAAATCATACGTCCGAGTAGAAAACACTAAATGTGTGAAAATAAAGCCGTAACTTAGAAATAGTATGAACCATTGACAAAAGCTGTAGTATCATATTCAATTTTACGCTACATGCTTGCATTGTATTACTTGAGATATCATTTATTGACATGATATAATTTATGTTGACACGTACGTCCAAGCCTTGAATGAGACTCTGGGATCTTTCAAAATGAACTACATCATCAATTATCAATCAGATCATTCAAATACTTGTATTACAAAACACGAACATGTTCATACAACGAACTAGGAACGTGCTCGTTTACTACATAATAACGTGCTTAAAATGATCATTACTATTGGATGTATGTAATTACTGAGTGTGTACATACAATTCGTAGAATTACTAAGAAAAACTTATAACTTGCAATTCGACGCTCGCACATGTACTTGGTAAACCCATTTATAATATAAATTTATAGTAAAAAAGGCTAGTACAATTTTTGGTACCTACAATAATGCAATGTATTGCAAACAGCGCTAATATGTCATATCCGCGCTTTTGATTATTGTTTATGGGATTTGATATTAGCATATATCCAGAAACGTTCACCGTTTTCGCCATAAGGAAAATTAACTTTCTAAGACAAGAATATTTCTCAGAATAGTTTTAAAAATCAACGCATTGCATCTTAACAAAATCAATAACGACGCATGGTGGTTCGAATCACAAAATGAATTCATGTTATGTTATGTTTTCAACTATCTTTGGAAGCAATTGGTTATCAGTTTATTTTTATTATTTGTAAACCATTTTATCATTATCAATCATATACTTATTAAAATCTAGAGATTCATTACACACCGTCTCAAGATTATCTTATTGTTACTGTGTATGGTGTGCATTCCCATCACCACGCAGAACAATAATTCAAACATGTAGATCGATGTACCCCAATATTGAAGCGATTGTTACATTCTTGTAATGCTATATTTCATACTGTAGTTTGATAACGAACGCTAATATTGTATTTAGGAATTTAATTGACCGCATTTGATGACCATTTGTAATACCTTATTGTTTAATTTATTACAATATCATCAATTTTTATTTTATAATACTCGTTTCTATGCAACATAATTTGTAGATATATTTCTCTTTTGTTAGAGGAGGGAAAAGGCATTCAATTACCGATATATGATACTATTTCCTTTCTTAAAAATTGTGTAAGAACGCGATATGATTATTATATGTTATTTTTAGAAACTATGAAAATATAACTATGTTATTAATTGGTATTTGGTCACCAACAGCTAAACATATTTCCGAAAGGAATTATTGTCTATGATAGGTTATCAGTATAAACCATGATTAAACGCGTTTCAGAATATAGCAAATTCTCAAACATCAGATTGCATAATACTTATTGAAACATGGTAGAATTTACCACTTTGACTTTCATTGAATGCGACTTGTGGTATATATCATATCAAACTATGTTGATAAAAACATACAATACGCATACGATAACAATAAAAAGCTAATTTTAAAGTATGATGTTTTACGACCCACGTTTTAAAACATTTTTCAAAAACAGTTATGGTGTTACTCGATAACCACAATTAAATATATAATTATAATATTTATGACTTCATTTTGTTTTACCATTTCAGTGTTTAAAAAAGTTTTTGTTCACTTGCAAGCAACTTAATTTGCATACTTTTTTGTTTAGGATATGTAATAAGTAAGCCAAACGACACCGAAAAACCGATTTGAACTGACTCAATACCGCACATGGAATTGATTAATAATGAAACAAAGGGAGTTGCATTCCAAACTATATATGAAAAGTATTAATTTTCACAAACTGTATTATAATTGTCCTTAAAGTTTTGTTTTTCTCATATTCAACGGTATTTTGTCATCAAATCTTGTAAGAGAACCTCGTGCTTATCTGATTCTAATATAAAGAAGTGAAACTCCAGCTGCTGGAGCAGTATTGAATTCTCATTATATACAATTAGTTGGTCCTTTATTTACGGCAAATGACCAATTGCCAAAACAGTACAAAACATCACAAAACAACACAAAACAGCACAATACAGCACAATACAAAACAACATAAACACATATAAGAATAAAGCTGGGGTCATGTCTCGAATTAGAAACTGTATCCATCATTCTCTTATTATTTTAAATATATATTTGAAGCTGTTATTTTTCGATCAATATGATTTATATTTAGTTTAAACATATTTATTTCTTTATGGCAAGTACAATATATCAACATATACAATACAATAGTTATCAGCAAAGAATTGAAACGGAAGAAATTATTCTTATAGAGTTTCTCTCCTTGCGATTATATTTACACATAATTGGCAGTGTATTAGGAAAAATACAGCTTAGTTTTTGCTAGACATAGGAAATATTAGTGGTAAGTATACAAAGGTTTTGAATGAAAACTAAATAAGAGTAGTAAGGAAAAAAAGAAAAAACATAAAGAAAACATCAAGGAAAATGAGGACGAAGGATTGTAGATGCGAGGACTTGGATACAATAAGGAAATTAGGACGAAGGATTGTAGATGCGAGGACATGGATTTGAAACAACAACAACTAACCATTACCGGATTGTTAGTAGAATCGCCGGGATTCTTTTATAAATTGTTGAACATGTAGAAAAATGTCAGAGTTTTCACTATCGGTAAGATGTGTATTGCCGAAAAGAAGATTAACAAGCTCAACAGCGCTGATTAAGCTTGAGATACTGTTCATCAATGTAGTACGTATTGCGTTAAAGTTAGGACATACGAAGAAGAAGTGGTAATTGGATTCAATATCTCCACAGGAACATAGTGGGGATTCGATGATGTTTTTCGCGTAAAGGTGTTCATTAAGCGCACTTGATTTAGTCCTTAACCGCGTATGAATTATATGGAGATAACGTTTCCCTATATAAAAGTACGATGGTGTTTCAATCAAACTTCTTTCAAGCTTTGATTTAAATATATTCAACGATTCACTACTTTTTACTTCTTCTGGTAGTATATTCCATTTTCGAATAACTGCTGGTAGAAAAGAATTATAATAAATGGTTTATCTTGATTCGGATGTGCGTAAAGCATTTGCATTACGGGGATTATACCTAGTAGCAGCTCCGACAAGTTGAGGTACCAGGTCGGTCAAGTACTGAGGGGTGAGGGAATTTTGCATTTTGTAAAAAAGTATTAGTTGATGTTTGTCGCGTCGATCTTGAAGCGGTTCCCAGTTAATTTCTTTTTGCAAATCGTTTAAGGATACTAATTTGGATGCTCCACATGCAATGCGCGCTGCTTCGGTTTGAATTTTGTCGAGTTCATGTTTTTCTGCTTGAGTACAATTATCCCATATTACGTCTGAATATTCTATCAGCGGTCGGATAAATGACATATAAATTATTTCAAGTGATTTACGGTCAAGTTTAAATCTCAATTTACGCATAATATTGATTCGACTCCATGCTTTATCTGATATATATTTAATATGGTTGTGCCACTTACAATCGTTAGAAAGGAAAACTCCTGGATGCTTGTGAGAGCTTACTTCCGGTATTGGCGTTGACAACATTGTGCAATTATAGGTATTCGGATGTTGATTTCTGGAGAATGTTAGTGTTTCAGATTTGGAGGGATTAAATAAGACATGCCATTTTAAGACCCAGTCAGATATTCGGTTGATATCGTTATGCAAAATTGCATTTTACGTGTTTGGGTCATCTATGATAATATATAGGGATGTGTCGTCGGCAAATAGACGAATGTTACTTTGGATATCGTTTACAATATCATTTATGAATATTAGAAATAAAAGGGGCCCTAATATAGAGCCCTGTGGAACACCGGCCTCTAGTGAGGCCCAATTTGAGACTGCGCCTGGAAGTACTACGCGTTGACGTTTTCCATTAAGATAGTTTATAAACCAAGAGTGTAACTTTCCACGGATGCCACTATTATTCAGTTTATTTAAAAGACCCAGGTGCCAGACTTTATCAAACGCTTTACTAATGTCAAAAAAGACAGCTTTTACTTCTAATCCATTGTCGAGGGCTTTGCAAAACGTATCGTAAATATAGGTTAGTTGGTTTGTGGTTGAATCGCCTGGCAGAAAGCCAGATTGAAATGAGGTCAGAATTTTGTTGCTAATAAGGTGATTGTACACGTGTTTAAATAATTTTTTTTCAAACACTTTTTCCATTGTATTAAGCAATGATATAGGACGGTAGTTAATCGCTAATTTAGGGTCACCTTTTTTTAGAACTGCACTGACGTTCGCTTCTTTCCAACAGCTTGGCATTATACATTTGTCGAGTGAAAATTTAAAAAAGTCACATAAAGAGGGGGACAATTCGTGTCTACATTCTTTCAAGATACGGTTACTTATACCATCAGGTCCTGATGCTTTGTCTACCGAGAGAGTTTTTAGAATATCGTGAACATCAGTCGGAGTGATAATGAAAGACTCTAGCAAGTTAGAAATTGGAACATAAGTAAGATCCAGTAAGTTTTCGTTATCAATGTCAATTTTTGACTGACTTTGAAAGAAATTGTTAAGAATGTTCGCCTTTAAACGCAATCAGTTACTATCGAATCGTCAGCGGGATTTATGAGAGCAGACAAAGAGTTATTATAAGGTTTATTGATAAATGGCTTAAGAGTTCTCCACCAGTCCTTAGCTGTGTGGTTATTCTGTTTGAGTTTTTTGCATAGGCTGTCGTAGTAATGATCTTTCGCTTGTCTAATTAATGATGTAGTCTGGTTTCGAAGCATACGGAATTTCGACCAATAATATATACTTTGCTTACATTTCGCGTGTTTGTAAGCTCGTTTACGTTTTCTTATCATACGACGTATATGTATATTGAGCCAAGGGGCGTCACGCGGTTTGATCTTTATTAGCCGGTGAGGAATACAAAGTTTAGCATTACGGATAATAGTATCAGTGATATAAGTGCAATATGTGTCAACATCAGAACTTGCAATTGATTCCCAGTTAAATGTAGAGAAATTTTCGCGTAACAAATCGTAGTTACCGTCCTCATATTTCCATATAAGACGTTCGTATATTTTCGCTTTTGGCTTGTTATATTTGAATAGACCAAAAAATAGGGCAATGGTAGCGATACTGTTGATCAAGAAAAGGATAAATTTATATTTGATTATATGATTTATATTTACTTATATAATGAACGTGTTTGCTATAATATATATGCTTACAATAATAAAGCAAACAATGCAAATCCCGGAACTCAAGCAGAATATAATATTTATTTTACTCAGACCACCTACTTAAAACCTTAACCGTTGCATGTAGCTAACTTCCGTACGTTAACTCTGAAAAGCGTAGTTGGATTAAGACATACACAAATGATGTTTCATTTTGACTACGATGATCAGCTCCGCTCATAGAATAGTAGGTTATTTGTGTAGTCGGGCGACAATATCAGTCAAGACACCTGAGGAACACTCGAGACTATATAAGATTTGAGGCAATATAAATGAAATAAGCACGTGTTTTTGTGTTAAACGATAGTGGATTCGATGTTCCTTATATTCGTCGAGATGCTATCCGTGTTTTTCGTGTGTTATTATGAGAGCCTATTATATTAGTTCATTAAACCGAGTATAAATTTCTTGACCTTCTGGACCTGGTTACTTATGTAACCATTGAAGTAATTGCAAATTATGGTTGAAGTTATATGACCTGCAATGTTTTTTTAAGGTAAAACAGAGACAATTCTATTTGGATCTACTCCTAGGTAAAATGCAGGTGCTTCTGTCAATGTTAGTTGTAATTGTACTCATATTAAGTCAACTTCTTCAGTCAAATATCTTGGTGCTACACTTGATCAGTCTCTGTCTGGTGATTCCACGGCTAGTTCTGTTGTTAAAAATGCCAATTCAAGGTTAAAGTTCCGTTATTGAAGGACACTTTACGACCTAAACACGAATTCAACAACAGCTTTTAAAGCAGGGCATCGGATCAGTAACATTATATCTAGAGATATTGTTTGGTCTTAATGGATGTTTGGAATCTGTATTATATATATACTCGGAACTGACTGTTGTTTGTCCCAATCACATGTCCATCAAAACATATTTAAATAAATTAAATGTAAAGTGTTTTTCATGTTATGGTTAGGCATCTCACGAGGAAATGCAAATGTGCCATTTGATAATAAAAAGCAAAGGCAGTGAAATAATAATAAAATCAAACCTGTGATTACATGACCGTAGTTGAGTAATTTGGATTTTATGACGCAAATTTATTGTAAGGCTTGTACACGCTCTTGTATAATAAGGCCTGTATCACAAGATAAATCTGTATGGTATCACTAAAAGTCTGCTTTCGGTGTAAACAATACAAACGAAGGGTGTTTATGGGTCGCTCTCAAGTAAATAATGCATATTTATACGATGCGATTGACAGCAATTTACGAGTACGATAGTTGAAATTTGTTTTTGATGAATGGACATTTTGAGGAAGGAGTGATAGTAATTTTTTAACGGGACTTGCACACATACGTTTTGGTAATTTGTTTAAGCTTTCGTAAAAACCTCATCCGCTGTTATCACTTTCAAATACAGTTTATGTTGGTCCTGACGGTATATTTAAATGGAGCGGCCGTATTGAAATTCTTCAGACCCATTCAAAATTCCAAATAAAATCCTTTAAAGGGAGTAATTTTTAATTGTTTATCAAATGCAAAATATATTCTCAAAAACTAAACTCTTAGCAACACGGTATCAATATATTGATATAATTTAAATACATGAACTATTTTGCATAGCATTATAATTGGGATTCACAGTATTTGATTCGATGCAGATTAATTATCACCTGAGGCTCAATTAACACGATGAGTATCTATTTCGTCCCAGCGTCGATTAACGCGGACCTTTTGGAATGAATTCAATGTCTTTTTTCGAACAGCTTAATGTAATTTTGTTTAGGATTGAAAAACTTCTTCCAGGGCTATTCGTGGTCACTGTTCTGTCTCGAAAAGACCTCCCATTCAGTCGCATTTGGAAGGAATATGACAATGAACTGTTCTTTCTTAATTCTTTCTTTTATGTTTATATTGTACATTGTATCTTTCCACTATTGATCATGGACGTGTTGCTTCGGGACTCAAAATAACATCAACACAGTCGAGCAATGCTTACCGGAGATGCAGCTCCTTCGACTGAAACTATGGCATGCAGCTCGCGTATATGATCAGATACTTTTGACTTGACATCAGGCTAAATAAATCTGACACAAAAATGAATCCAGTTCCCAATTCAAAATCAAAACGATCGTGCTTACGGTATATAGGGCACATTTCGGTTTGATGCTATTCGGCGCATTGGCGTGTTGCTTCTGCAAATCAGACGAATGACTTGCCTTAGGATGTACACACTACGTTATTGGTATCCTCAAATTGATTGTGACTTCGGTGTGCAGCGTATATGTCATTTGAAAACATATGTTTTTATTTATTAAATTATAGTAGTGTAATATGTTATACCAATTATTGCACGTAAATTCCATGTAATTTCCATAAAAAGGAACAAGTAAGCACCACATAAAATGTAATATGTCATGTGGTGAATTCAATGCGAACCGCCACTCGTGATATCTTGTTGGGCACCCAATTGAGTTTTCCGTTGCAAATTTAAGTTCATATACATTATCATTCTCGAGATGTTTAAGTCTGCCCGCGAAAGCATTGATGTACTAGAACACGGCAATCAGTTGTGTAATCAGTGTGGAACTTATTTAAATACGATTTTGAAATTGAAGCATCCTCATTAAATTTATGAATCGTTTATTTCTTTAGAAATCTCGTCTTTAAAATAGGAGACCACTTAAATTTTAAGAGAAATTCTTTACTAAACCAAATGGTAACTTGAAGGGTGGTAATAAGTAGAACATGCCAAAGACCACAGCACGAATTTTATAGATGAAAATAATTGCACGGTTAACAATGTTTATGCTTGAATTTTTAGAACGAAATCTCTTTAGTATTTATATTCAATAAATAATACGTGCGTTTAACTTGTGCCGTTCCAAATTACGATATTACGAGGAGTTTAAGACTCAACGTTTATAGTAAAAAACAATATGTAAAAACACTAAATGAAGCAATCGAAATAAAATTAATTAATACATTTTAACATTTAAAACATACTTGTCTTTTTGATAAAACATTATCGTTTCATTTATAACCTGTATTCTATCTATTAAGTATTCCAACAATTAAAATAATAAGGTTTTCATCGGTATTTTGAAGTAAATTGAATCAATTGTTGCACTTCTTAAAATTAATATCCAACACATAATTAAGTTATCAACACATTGGGCGATAAAACTAGATGTCAACACAACCAATTCAGTATAAAATTACGCACAAAACAAATAACAATGAACAACAAAAGCATAAGTACATAATCAAGGCAATGGAAAGGAATTAATACGTGTCGGGGTTCTTTTAAGGATATAAACCATGATGCCAGACGAACCAAGGCCACAGCAAGAAGCTATAAAAGCCATCGTATGTGTTTATTGCCTGACGACAATTCCTTACTGCAGAATACATTTATCGACATTTGAAGTCAAAACTGTACAACACGACTTTCAATTTCGTGATGTAGTGTTTATCATAGCTTCAAAAATGCGTAGTGCCACGTGAGAATCACTGCTATGGCATCAAACGACACGACAATTGTCCATGAACTTGTAGTGTCATAGTATGAAATTTTATACATTAGTTTGACATTATGTGAAGTCAGTGTCTATGCATTAATTATATAAAACATGCAGTTATTTCTAAACACGTTTAATTATAAGATGGTACAGATTTGGCTTTCAAATGTTAAGGCCGGGACGAGTTGCATCACACAGATTACCCCATAAAACGGCGGGGAATTTACTTAAATTATGACTTTCCCCCATGACAAGAATGCATGGTATTCAACTATGTCGATACACAAACTAATTTGTTCACACACACTGGTACAGTCAATTACGGTGAATCATTAAGTCGGTTGACCAATTCTATAAACCAGTTGACAGACTAAAGATGGTCGAACGCTAAGAAGTCTCAGACATGTCGATGTAAGTCTCTCAGAAATGTCTTTTAACTTAACAACACTGGAATATACCATTAAGTTGGAGGGAGGGTGGGATGATGAAGAATAGCATAAAACAGTGACTTCCTCGGGTATGCGACCAGCTCTGTGCGAGCGCTGAGATATGCACTAGTTTACGAGTCTAAGTGTTACATAAGACATGGAAGAATCGGCGATGAAATTACATTACAGAAATAAGGAGTTTTGGGGTTGTGCCTTTCCCAAGAAAACATGATATTCTTCATGTTAAAATGGCAACATTAATCAATTGATATTTCGATATTTACAACATTGAAGCTGTTTAAAACAACATGAACTTCTTAGCGTCTTAACGTTATTAAATATTAGATTTTAATGTAATATATTGATTTATTGAAGCAAAAATGATATAACAGAAATTGGCATACTTTATTTGTATGGATAGCATTCCAGGTCTTTGATACACTTATTATATAAAATAGTCTAATTTCGTAACTGTTCTTAATAACACGTTGCCGCTTTTAACAGTTTCTAAACTGAAATAAACACGGTCAAACAATCCGGAGCTTTTATGGCGCTTTCATCGCATTAATTAAAGTCATAAAACCAGGAGACTGATCGAAGCGAGATTCTGTCCTGCTAACGGTCTGACATTTAATGGAGAGAGACAATGGGTTATACCAGGATATCAACATCGGTTTTATAGGAATTTTAGCCATATAATATTTCATTTACTAAGTCCAACTTAGGAAATGATGATATTCACAACATGAACAATCTCTCTATGTTTTATAAATGAACATACGATTTTGTAAACAAGAGTAAGGATAACATTCATGTATGGAGAAAGGCGATCATTGAGAAGACTGGATTTACTTAAAAATGAAAGCTTTGAGAATCATCCCCTGATGTAATTACTACAATGACTGTCTTGAGCGTCCGATCGGACTGGATATGTGCGCATGCGTGAAGATGGCGGCAAAAATTTATGTATAGTAAAAAATCAGGATTTTTTAATTATAAAAAACTCAAAAGTGGATGGAAAAAAGGATTTTATATCATTATTTAGATTGTGCTAACATCGCTTAATGACTAGAAAACGTAAATCGTCAAAACAATCGCCGGATAACGGTCAGATAACAACAACCAGGAAACCCAAAAAGGCAAACAAAGAAAACGAAATGGCGCAAAATGCTCAGTGTACACCAGGATACGGTCAGAATGGACAGTTACAAACACAGGCAAGTCAGGCAAGCCAGTTGTTAAATTGCTCGCAGATACCGAATGCGCCCATGGGGCAATTTATAGTGAGCACACCGTCATTTCAATAACAGAGATTTATGTCACAATTAGCTAGTCATATTTCTCCAAATCATGACATTTTATCGACAATACTGGACCGTTTGAATTCAATGGACAATACATTATCACAGCTTGAGAAAATTCAGTCAAGTGTTTCGGCCATGAACTTACGAATGGATAAAGTAGACATGCGAATTAGTGATTTAGAAACCAGAATTAAAGAAGTAGAACAATGATGTGAATTTAGTGGTAGTGCCGTGGAGGATATATAAAGAATAAACAACAGCAGTTGGACACAATGTTGAAAAATATGAAACATATAACAACAACAGAAGATGCACATGTCGCCAAGGAATCGAAACTTCAGGCGGAGATAACGGATCTAAAATGCCGTAGACTGGACAATCTTCTGTTTTTTAGAATCCCTGAAGAAGAAAAAAAAGAAAACTGTGAAAACAAAATTTTGGATTTTATTGTCACAAAACTACATATAGAAAATGCAAAAGGGGCCATTAAGATTCACAGGGCACACAGAGTGGGAGCTTTCAGACAAGACAAGGCGAGACCCATTGTGGCTAAGTTTGCTTTTTTCCCGGATAAGGAAAGGGTGCGGAAGGCAGCCAATCAGCTAAAAGGAACCCCATTTGGGATCGCCGAACAATATCCCCCGGAAATAATGGAGAAACTCAGAAAGCTGGTTCCGATTATGAGGGCGGCACAATCAGAGGGAAAGGAAGCCTATATTAAGGTCGACAGGTTGTTCATCAACAAACAGCTGTACGTCGAATAGGACATGAGTGAGAGTGCCATAAAAGTTATCTCTTGGAATATTGAAGGGCTATTCGTCTACAAAGAGCGGTGACAGCAAACTTTCGTCATTTTTGGCTAAACATGACATTATCTGTTTAATTGAGACCTGGACTAACACAAATTCAACAATTGACGTTAAAGGGTTCAGCAATCCTATACACTCGTACAGACGCTTCCAACACCGTAGAGCAAAGCGTTCGAGCGACGGGATCATCGTTTATATTAGACACAGTATACGCAAAGGAGTTTCTTTAGTAAGAAATAACATAGACTGTTTATTATGGCTTAAAATAAATAAAAAAACATTTCAATATTGAAAATGATATATATTTAGCTGTAATGTATATTCCACCTGAAAATTCACCAACGCATGATATATAATATATTAACATTTTTCAACTGTTAGAATCCGATATTAATTTTTTTAATAGTAAAGGAAAAGTATTTATCACTGGGGACGCAAATGCTAGAACCGGTCATAAAGCTGATTTTATTGACAACGACAGAAGCTTAGGTGACTTTGATTTATTTGAAATAGATACTCCACTTCAGAGGGCAGCCTGTGACCTTGGTACAAATAGATTTGGCGATTATTTGTTAGACGTATTTAAATCTACCAATATAAGAAATGTAAACGGTAGGCTATTTCAAGATAAAGGAGTTGGCAAATTAACTTGTTTTACTCATAGTGGGGAAAGTACAGTAGACTATTTGTTAACATAAGTCAAAAACTTTCACGATTGAACAGATTTTAAAGTGCACGATTTCACGGAATTTTCCAATCATGCCCCAGTGACATTTACTCTGAGCACGAATAATCCGGTTTCTAACTGTAAAAAAAATCAGCGCGTATATGTTAAATGGAAATCTGAGTACAGGGATAATTTCGTGCACGACATATTAAACGGTGCTCAAGAACTAGAACACAATTTACAGTCAGGTATTCACTCGCGATGCGATCCGGATTTATTAGTCTCGGAGTTCATTGATTTTCTTAGTAAACGAGGTGAAATATATTTTAAACATGTTATTAGTAATAAGGATTTTAACAATCAAAGTAGAATCGATTCTGCTCTCACGAATAAACATCGCTGGTTTAATGAAGAATGCACACGAAAACGGACAGAGTATACTCTAACAGTTAACCAATATAATTTAAATAAGAATATGCATACACGAACAACCATGCTGGCAGCAAGGAAAGAATATTAATATTTATGTCGGAAAATAAAATCTAAGTTTAACAGAGAACAGGGAACGAAATTAAATAACATGAGTCGCAAAAAACCTCGCGAATAATGGAAATTATTTAAACAAAAAACGGTATCACTGAAAGCGGATAATATATCGCTGCAAGAATTCTATGAGTATTTCAATACTTTAGCTTCTGAGGCTGATGTTAACGTAAACAACGACGAAAGTGACACTTATCTACGGCAGTTTGATAAAATAGAAAATCCGATCAGCTCTTACCCTGACCTAGACAAACCCATTTCCCAAGAAGAAATAATTAAAGCTACAAGGCGTATAAATAATAATAAGGCAGCCTCAAACGATAATATTATTTATTAATACTTCAAAGAAACAGTGCATATTATAGTCAAACCATTGGAAATATTATTTAATTATATATTGGATACGAAACAAGCCAAATTGCAGTACCGTTGATGCCATTTTCATTCTAAATAATTTGATAGAAAAACAAATACATAGTAAAAACACACTTTTCTGCTGTTATGTCGATTACCGGAAGGCGTTCGACCTTATAAATCGCGGACAGCGATGGCATAAAATGATTTTATCGGTAATCGACGGCAAGTTAATTTCACTTATACGTTCTATGTATAGCGAGGTCAAACTTCAAGTTTAACACATGGGATCACTTTCGGACCTTTTTAGTAGTTATGTCGGACTATTACAAGGAGAAATTACTTCGCCGATAATGTTTTCTCTATTTATTTATTATATAGAATTTAATTTGCAAAACGGAAAAAATGCAGGAATAACGTTAGATCAATTGTCTATTTATCTCCTCCTATTTGCTGATGATGATGTTATTTTCTCAGAAACTAAAGAAGGACTCCAGGAATCGTTGAACAATCTAGAATTATATTGCAATAGATAGAATTTAACTGTTAATATTGAAAAAAAATAAATAATGGTCTTTCGAAAAGGGGGTGCGCTAAGCAAAAACTACAAATGGACCTACAAAAAAAAGTTATTGAAATAGTTAGCAATTTTAACTACCTTGGTATTGTTATGTCAAGTGGGGCTCATTTATACCTGCCACTAATACACTTTATGGTAAAGCTACAAGGGCTATGAATTCACGTTTTTGTATTACAAAAGATATGGAAGTGCCAATAAATGTTATGTTTAAGCTGTTTGATTCATATGTATTATCAATACTTAATTATGATTGCGAAGTATGGGGATTTATTGCGGCAACTAATATTGAACGTATTCACAGAAAGTTCTGTAAAAGACTGTTAAATGTAACACTATCAACAAATTCAATGTCACTCTATGCCGAACTTGGTCGATTATCTTTATATATTGGTAGATACCTACGAAATGTTAAATATTTTTTAAAACTTCATCAAAAGAAACAAGGAAATTGTATCCTTACAACGGTCATATATATGCAAAGATTAGAAATTGAAACACAAAATAACACTGTTAATTGGTCCTTTAAAGTTCGCAAAATTTTTAATCAAACAGGATTTACAGATGTATGGTTGTTTCCTGAGTCAGTTAAAATTGAAAGTTTTATTCCTTTGTTAAAGACTCAGAGATCAGTATGTATCTGAGTTGAGAGTTAATGCTGATTCATCCACTCCATAACTTGTTTATAAGGAACTTGAACCTGTATTTGAAAGATCTGTGTATTTAGATGTCATTGACAATAAAAAACATAGAAACATGATTGCTAAAATACGTCTATCGTCACATAACCTGTTAATTGAAACTGGTAGACATTAAAACATTATCAGAAATGAAAGAATTTGTACTTTATGTAATTTTAACGATTTAGAAGACGAATATCACTTTTTACTTAGATGTCCATTTTATTTATTAGAAAGAATTAAATACATCAAAATGCTATTCAATAAGACCAAGTATGCATACATTTTTGAAACTCTTAAATAGTAATTATAAAGGTACTCTTCGGAATTTAGCAATTTACTGTATAACATGCTTTAAGAAAAGAAATGATCTTATTTGTGTTTAACTCAACGTTTATAATGGTTATTTATTTACCGTTTAAAATTAAATGAATATACTGTGTTTTTATCTGTTGACGCCAATGTTTGCTGACATTTTCAGTGTATTATGTAGTGATTCTGAAATGTGATTTTTTTTGCTGTTTCCTCTGTTTGTTTGTGTTTTTTTGCTTATATATAGTTGCGTATTAATACTCAATTCAGTGTGTAAATAACCACACAACACTCTCACGATTTATTATTATCGTTATTTACGGATTTTTTTCACGCATGTATGAATGTATGAATGTTTTGTATTGATCACGATGAGCTGTTATATGCTTAAGTGAATAAAATATTTGTTCTGTTCTGTCGTGACTAGAAGAATTTTTAATATCGCAAACAAAATATGAAAAACGTGTACATGGATGCATATTTAAAGAAGAGACCTTAACACATCACACTGATAGTGATTTATAAAAATAAATGATATCCATATATCGCTATAACCGTTTGTTATGAGACTAGTACATTTATACGCCATATTATGCACATTATACCCATATTACTAAACACCATTTGATTGAAAACAAAACCTTCAATATTTTGTTCTTTTTTATGATATTTAATACAAAATGCAAATAAACTATTTCAGAGAGCAAATAAAGAGTATTAACCATAACTGGTAAAATCTGGCAGCGGATACCGACGTCCCCCATGATGTCAAGATATGAACTGACAGTCATCTTGTTTTTCCTGTTTCTACGGAAACAAAAGTAGATCAAGGATAGCATTACTTAAGTTTCGAAAACATTTGTAATATTAATGTAATGCTGAGTTGTGAATTGCGGACGGTATGATTTTTTGGTGCCTGACTTTAAGTTCTATATTTAATAAATAATCGACGGGTAACCGTTGGTTATTGCAGTAATAACCAACGGTATGGAGTTCCGATGCGTAGGAATTAAACCACGAGGGCGTAGCCCGAGTGGTTTGATAACAAGCATCGGAATGACAAACCCCTGGTTATTACCGCAATAACCAACGCTTACACGTCGATTATTTCGATTCTAACACGATTTCATTTATAAGTTATCCGCGATATAAAGGTATTAATGAGAATAATATTAACCAAAAGTCCTTAACTTTTCCCCGAAAACGTGACGTCCCTACAACTATGACAATCAAATGACGTCGTCTTCATTCATAAATAGTGCGCGGACAATCAAAGTGACGTCATACTTATCTGCGTTGGTATATTTGGTTAATAACCCACAGTAGTTTTCCTTCTTTGTATATAGAAAACAAGTCACGTGCCGTGTTAGAATTAGGGTTATACCAGCATATCAACATAATATACCAGCTTTATTTGATATATTATCAAATATAGCTGGTATATTTTTCTCAAATTAATCGCAATTTTGTCTCATTATTATTGCTAATATGAACACAACGAATAAGCACAGTTTGAACTTGTTTACTCATGTATATGTCACTTAGTCTAACATTTGGCAAGAAATGATAATGTAAACACTGGTTGTGTTCAGTATGATATTGCTGTATGTTGAATGCTGAGAGTAATGTCAAGTTTTATTAATGACCCTTTGAAGTGTCAAAATGGTGACATTGGCATTGTTTTATATTGTAACAAAACATCTTTATTTCTTAAGAGTATTGTGACATTGAGTTGCACAGGCAATCTTCAAATTATGAAATTGATAAGGACGATCAATTCAAATGTACATGTTGGATACATGCACATTTTATGCATTCCATGTTTTTGTATAATAATACATGGCAAGGCAAAAGGCATACGCATGCAATCTCACTACCCGATTTCGTCAGCAGTAAACAAGTTCCAATAATAACAGATAAATGTTAATCGATCTTTAAGAAAGAAATGGCGTAGTAAGTATTCTTTATTGTTCGTAATGTTACATGATATTGGGTATTCAAGTACCATATTACTATAATACTAGAAATGGCGCGGCATAGGCCGACGCGTATCCCCACGCCGCATGTTTGACACAGGGGCGCCCCAGGGTTGGTAATGGGACCATGCATAGTTGAGATTGACCGTATTGTCATAAGAGATGTTCAGTATAAATTTGAAGTAATTCAATGTTTAAATGAAGAAGTTAGTGTAAAATAACCTAAAAAATGAGTGAAAATCTATACCCTAATTTCTCCTCCTCATCCTGCTCTCCTAACAAATCTAATAATGAATCAACTTCACTGTAGTCAATTATGTACATGTCATCCTAATTGGAATGACTTATGAGATGACTGAACATGCTGTCTTATAGCCAATCTTCTTGCTTCTGTTTTGGAAAAGTAATGTTTTGAGGTTAAATGGGTTACTAAATAGTAGCGTCTCAGAAATTTTCTATCGCAATCTTGTACACAACAATGAATATGTTAAAATTTCATGTCTGTCTTTGATGTGCCTGTTCAAAGTCCATCTTGCTTTAAATTGTTTCTCACATTGTTCCCACACACTTTGACAGATTTTCAGTAATGAGTTTAAAATTGTAATTGCACAAATTGAAAGTTTCAGCCCTTTTATAGATTCTTGAGGCTATACTCTATGAGTTTCTCGTGCTTTTTATGCTTGACTGCATTCTATCTCTTCTCTCATATTCTTGAGGCTATACTCTATGAGTTTCTCGTGCTTTTTATGCTTGACTGCATTCTATCTCTTCTCTCATATACAGGTGTCCCTTTGCGCCAATATTTTATAATCCCCTGTATAAACATTAGATTGAGCTAAACCATTTCACAGATGAGTTAACACAAACAATTGAATACTAACTACATCTCTGCGCCACTATTGTGTAACTCTATGTGCCACTTTGATTTATTTAATTTTTTTTTATCATTTGGCAGGTTATTTACTTACCTCCCTTTAAAGATTAGTACTTCCCTTTGATTTGTTTTTTTGACCTGTGACTTTGAAGGATGACCTTGACCTTAACCATTAATCACTCAAAATGTTCAGCTCCACGAGGTACACATGCATGCCAAATATCAAGTTGCTATCATCAATATTGCAAAAGTTATGGCCAATGCACCATACCGGGGGGCATAAAAATAAGTGAAAATCTCTGACCCGGCCCCGCCCAAACCCCCATAACTTTTGACCCAGGGGTCAGATCAAAATTCCGTCACTGTCACCGTCGCACATATGCTCCTAGCTACCATGTATGTAAATATCAAGGTTCTAGTGCTAATAGTGTAGGAGGAGCAGATGGCCAGGACGGACGGACGGACGGACAGACGCACATCAATACAATATCCCCACTTTTTCTGCGAAAAACGTGGGGATTATAAGTTGTTTTTAATAACGACAGAGATTTCCTTTAAATTCTACGTCACAATTCATATCTTTAAACGATATAATTGTCGTCACACTTGTTTGTATATTCATCAAATACACAAACAGGGCATTGAAATGAATGCAAACATGTATAAAAAACGTAAGCATATTTGATAATTCGTATTAAGCATGGAGCCAGATGAACAAATCTACGAAAGCCATCATAGGTTTTTATTTCCACATTGTGTGAAGACAGGCATTAATTTATCGGCAAGTTACCAAATCGTATCAACAACAGCAAACTTTGACAGGCATTTCAATACAAAGTACTATGCAACAATTGTATAGTATCAACGTTATACACTTGAGCTGCGTTCCCATTAACAGATACATCAATCCATGCGAAGGCGCAAAATGCCATGGTAGCTTGATGTTATCATAATTTAATATTACTTTGACATTGTCGGGTATGATTGAACCAACATGAGCTCCTTGAATAATGCACGCACTTTTACCTATTTGTGTAAAAGGCACGAGTTGTTCATGAATATTTATTCATTGACATTATAAGCGTGTTTGCATTTACTGCTGAGTTGGCGAAACTTAAATTTCCTTCATTACTTAGAATATAAACACACTACTGAGTGAGTCAACCGATGACCGCGATATTTACACTTGCTTTTTGGAAATGTCCGCAACTATTCGAATTAAGAAACTAATATCAGCAAAACTACACTTATGATTTTTTTTCGATTGGTTACATATACTGGTTTACTTTTCTTAATAACACATACACTGCACTTTTAACGGTTGTTTACCACAAATTTGCAGCCTCACATGTTTCGAATTGCAATAAAGACGAGCATACAAACCAGAGCGTTTATGACGCATTTTGTGGATTAAATAAAGTTATAAAGAAATATAATGGCTATCGAAGCAATATTTTGCCGTGCGAACTGTCTGGCATTAGCAGGAAAAGAGACACTAGATTATGTGATTGATGCACAAACGGCTCTATACAAATATAAAGTTCATATTTAATCTTGACGGAATGTATTAAAACACGTTTAATGGACATTTGCGTGAAAATAATGTGACTTATCGAGTTATCAATACATGTTGCTTTATTTAATACTAATTTATCAAAAAAGCAATGAAATACGAGGATGTGTAAACGTCATATCTTTTATGTGCAAATCATGCTTGATAACGATAGCTGCTTAGGCGAACTGCAAATATATCTTTGTTTGACATTGTCTACCTAATCAATGAAAATGTTCATACTCAAATTATTTGTTTGTGTAAAATCAAATGGTTTCTTTTTCATACTTGATCTATTCTTGACATCGAATTTTGAAACAATATATAAACTGTATTGCTTGGATACCTTCGTTACACGTGTCATGTAAAAACAAAATAACCATGTGTGTCATTGGCGATGCAGCCTTTTTGTTTTAAATTTGAACATGCAGCTACATTTGCGCCCCTTCAAAAATAGAAACATTATATTCCTAGCTACTAACCTAGTACCATCTACCCTTGATATGCCATTGCAAAAATATTATAAATTTGGTCTTCTAAAATCATGCTGTAAAAAAACAGTTTACATGTTTACGCAATATAAATAGTGATACATCAAATTATTTCATTCGCTACCTAAGAATTGTTTTTTTTTTCAAACGTGAAATCAGTACACTTCTTCCAATGACTCCTCTCCCGCCAATAAAATATACGGTCTTTTTGCATAATTAATGGGCGTACGTATTATTAAACAATCTTAAATAGAATCAAGTATATAACATGACGTCAGCCAGCAAACATGTTTTCAATAAACGAAATGCATGACATGTATATGGCAGTAGACTTGAAGAAATCAGTATTTAGAAAGTATTTTATAATTCTTTTAAAATTCCTCTTTACAAAATTGTGCATCAAATCCTTCATGCAGCGTTCATAACATTATTTATTACTACAAGTAGTTCTAGTATATAATATTCGACATCGTTTAGGTTTTAACTTAATAATGATATTGCGTTAACGTCAACATAATTATTGAGTCTCCTTTAATGTTTTGGATGGTATTTACAAATTCTGCTTACAGACATAAAAAGTGCAATAGTATGCACAATAGTAAAATCAACTCGACTCGAATGATCACGCCTGGAATCTTCGGCAATTATGCCGGTTTTCTTGCTTTAATAACTGTCTGTCAGTATGTATGATTTATTTAAAACACGAATCAAACCGTGTATTTTTATCAAATGCTCATGAATTCGTCCCAAACACATATTTTGGCTAACGGAAGCTTTCGTATTCATGTATATTTTCTAAATATTAATATTATACCATATTGCTAAAGAAATGCAATAACGTGCCAACATGTATTAATTTATTGAACAGTGTAAATAACACTGCAGTGAAGTAATATAACGTTACATACACTCCATCGGATCTGAAATTGATTCGCAGGTATGGTCTGACAGCATGGCGCCGACCGATCGTTGTTCTTAAAAAATAAACCGCACTATAAAGTAGACACATAGAGACATAAAAAGATGTATTTTGTACATTAAACAACGGCTATTACAGCAATATTTCCAATGACCAGCGACATTCTGTCGCGGTAAATGTTTGGACCGTGATTTATTTCGAGTGACTGCCTTAGACACGGCAGGAATGAATCATAGTTTCGGCTGTGTTTGCATATTTTTGGTAGCTCTAGAGGTTTGTTGTTAAACTTAAATGGAAATGCTTTTTCAATTTATTTATCAACGCTAAATGCGCAAATATAAAATCATACCTATTTTCAAATAAATCACAATCCTATCCTTAACATTTTGAAATGTGTCTGGGTTGAATGCATTAAAGCACGTACATGCGTCGAATATTTATTTCATTATTATCATTTGTCAGTTGCGTTCCATTGAAATTGTATGTTAATTGAAATTCAAAGCAAGAAACTAAAATCAAGAAAAAAAGTGACACTTATGACCAGGAGAAAAATGCTTGTTTTCACCACTTTATTTTGTATTAAAAGCAAGTGGTCAATAGCATAAACAATAAATCACACACTACCCTTAATACTAATATAAAAAAACTACATTTATAGGGATATTATCGAAATAGTATGGGTTAACGTTCTTTAAAGCTTTCAACACAACGGGTGGAAGTATAATTTAATTGCTTTAAGAATTGGATAGTCTTGCAAATGAAGATGCAGTTTCACTATTTTAGTTTTTAGTGTTAAAAACCCCGTTTCGTCAAGTTTGAATATTTTTTAAAGCCGAATTTCTACGACATCATCACTTTTTGCAAGCACATACACCTTTTACTATAACATGTGGAGATTGTGAGTTCACATAACACTTGTCATGAGATATGATCAAGACTACTTGACTACATCACCACCACCACCACCACCACCACCACCACCACCACCACCACCACCACCACCACCACCACCACCACCACCACCACCACCACCACCACCACCACCACCACCACCACCACCACCACCACCACCACCACCACCACCACCACCACCACCACCACCAACAACAACAACAACAACAACAACAACACCAACACCAACACCAACACCACCACCACCACCACCACCACCACCACCACCACCACCACCAACAACAACAACAACAACAACACCAACACCACCAATGAATTATATAATATACTAGAATACTGCATAATAATAATACCCTTCGTTGCTAAGTTTTGCATGACTTAAACTATTGCCAGTGGAGAATTTAATTACTCTAAAATTAATTGTTCACATAAATCGAATAAGCCTTTGGCAGATTGTCTTTACTGTGAAGATGTGTTCATCCGAGAGCGTTCTGCAAACACTGCAGATGCTGTTGACATCTGATTATTGAATCTCTGTGAAAACTGGAGAAATATAAAGTTTGTTTAATTTCAAAAAGAAAAGTTTTCATATAAGAACGTTACCAGTTTGCAAAGTGATTGTGCATAAGTATTGTTTATTAATGTAAACTCAATTTCTATGTTACGTGATAACAATCCCGACTGTCTATGCTTGGCATAGTGAGTGACATGGCCCGTCTTCTTACAAAACCCTCCATACTTAACGACAGTTCATTAGGTTTCAATATATAAGGACATTTTTCTTTTGAGAGGTAAAAGCAATAGCAATAATACAACTAAAATAAATAATAAATATGATACTTTATCTTGTGCACAAGAAACGTTGAATAGAATTTCTCCCACAACGACTATGTAAATTAAAAAAAAGCTTTTCCAATATTTTATATACTTTTTATTCATAGAAAATTTCGGTCTTTAATCAGTATGCCAAACCGTTAAGTATATAATTTAAAAACTAGTGCAATTAATATGTTTTAATTACGATGCTGATTTCGATTGTGCGTGTTCTTCTCGGCGTAAGAAATAACTTAAAATTAACATCTTTCCCTTATACAAAAGTGTGGCTGAAAGAATGTACTGTGGCTAATTATTTGTTGATGGCTCTTTTATCAATTAAAATTCATAAGCATGTCTTTTTTGTGTGTTAAACAACAGCTCTTTTACAAGTTTATAGAGAATATATGTTAGTTTTGACGGGAATCATAACTTCATCATAGTAAAAACAATAATGTCATTTCACAGATCTTGAGCCCCGCAACGCTAATGCTCCATTTCATTTATTGTGTTAAACAGGGTTACAAGGAAGCAAAGTTTCAATGAAACAATACAAACCATCGTTCAATGTTTTGCATTTTGAAACAGATGTGTAAGAAGTACTTTACAGACATTTATGTTTTAACTACCGGACGACCTAAAATAAATATGTAAACGGTCTAATTTGTAATCTTTTGACAGGAATCATAATGTAAGTGTGTCAAAACAATACAGTCATTTTACAAATGTTGTGACTGACATAGTTAAAGCCTCGTTTTATTGATTGTGGTGCACAAAATAACAAGGCAGCACAGTTACAGTGAAACAGTGAAACGGACAGAGTAAAATAAAAATATAAACATCTCACATTTTATATTACAGCTAAGATTCACAAAAAGTATGATTTTATCTTTCACATCACTTTTTAAGACGATCATAAATCTTGAAACATAACAAATCTTGAAACATAACAAATAGCAATACGAAGGCAGTGAAAACCGTAATTTACGCGTACATTCTGCCATAAATTTACTATGTTCGATATTTAATATCAACGGAAATTGGAGCCAGACAAGCAGTCCAAAGATAAAGCTATGAAAACCTCAGCAAGTTTTGATTGCTGTCCAAATTGTCTGGGGACACACACTGGTTTATAAATCTGAATTCAGAACCGATAAACAAAGCAGTAAATCATCATACAGTTAGATTATCATTCAGTTTCGAATGTCAAGAGGAAAAATGTCTAGTCCCTTGATATGTTTGTCTACAGTTTCTGAACGAGTTTTAATATTTTAATATTAAAGGGACCTTTTCGCGGATTATGGCATGTAGTGAAGTTTGTCATAAAATGCTTTATTTGATAAATATAAATATTTGATCTAAGAAAACTCCAGTAAAAACAAAGACTAAAATAAAAAAAAGTAACCCTCAACTAGGCTCGCACCACCGGTCCTTGGAGTAAAAGTCTATCGGTTAGACCACCCAGCCATCTGTTGAGTGGTGTATTTTATACTTTATATAAGCAATCATGGTAGTATCACACATTATAACGACAAAAATAGACTTCTAAAAATTATTCAATCGTTTCGCGTCGCAACGCTTTATAATTTTCAGGTTTTTAAATCGTCAAAAGATGCATATACTGGATTTATTATAGCATTGTTCATGTTCAGTATTACTGTTTCATCACTTGACCAAAACATTCTTTTAACATTAGGATGTTGACTATAAAACATAACAAGTGTCAGCATTTATTTTAGCTACACAGGAGATACTGATAGTGGCTATATAGAGCAACTTAGTCACAATTATTTATAATTTTGCTAACGTATTGTATATGCGAATAGTTTTAGGTTTTTGAATCGTCAAAAGATGCATATAATGGATATGATATTTTAGAGCATGGTTAATATTCAGTATTACTGTTTATTTAAAATATCATAACTGCAACGAAAATTTGCGAATCTGAAACAATTCATATATCCATATAAAAATGTATACATGTCAATTAGCCCGTTACAATTGATTCATTTTCATTCACAGTGCGTTTGAACAGCACCATACCGAACATTCTCAAGAAACATTACTTGCTATGCCATGTGGCAAATCCGCCTTAACGAAGCCTTAAGTACGCTAACACTTTGTCATTTACATTTTTTTCAGTGAAAAAATGTGTATGTGATGTTGCATTTACCAAACATTTTATCATTTACACAAACACCTTCATAAAAGTACATACTATCTTGTTATATTGCTAAGCAATTTGCAAGTATCTTATTCGATTTTAGATTGATTCACTATTGCCAATGTGTCGGAAAGAAATGAAATTTTAGTATATTAAAAACATGCGCGTTAATCTGAAATACAACGAACACGGTAAAACGGCAGTTTTAAGTCATTTATCCTTAGTCAAGGTGAATAAGTTTGCGAAAATAACCCATCTTTGTGCCTTATTAATATTATAAATTATATATGCAAGGTCGCAGTGCAATAATATTCGAATAGGAGGCAAAGGCTTCTTAGGCGTTCACGATATTTTGGTGTAAGCAAGAGTTCGCGAAAGTATTAATGTAGGAGGTTTGGAGGACACAATGCATGAAAGAAAACAGATAGTTACATTTGATAGGGTTTATGATGCAATGTTCAAACCATGAAGTATAAATATGTTTTAATGGTATAATTAGTATAACGCGTCAATTGCAAATTCCATGAAAGGAATGAGCCACTTGGTTGACGTCTGTGTCCGAAAATATGCGCTCGGAGACGTTTCAAGTATTTGAAATAAAAAGAAAGAGAGTAATATATTATTTAATGAATACGCTAATGACTTCACAAAACCATGCTTATTATTGTCGTCACATCTTTACAATACACCACAAGGAGCTTCTGGAAAATATTAATGAATTTTGCCGTTCTTAAATATCTGCCTAAATTTAGTTTGTTTATCTAATGCATCTAACATTTCTCTATCAAAACATAACAAACACTATGTAATAGTACAATTATTTATAAATATGCTCTGTTTTAAATCTATACAACGTTAGCAGACATGCAGTTCAATCAAAAGAATGATACTACTCTATAAACACACGTATTCTACAATAAATATGTTCAAAGACTCAACACAATAATATTACTGCGTTAGTCATCCTGTACGCAAAACTTTTTTGTATAAACAAAAAAGACAAGCCCCCTGCAGCACAAAGCTTACTGCTAAGGCATTCGGGCTAAATGATCGTGATGGATAAAGAGTAGCAACATCTTGGCGTATTATGCAGGTGTCCTTAAGGCGTACGATTACTACAGTTTCTCAATGCGTTACCGTTTCCAGAAGTCAATTACCCGATTTTAACAAATTAACTGTGGTTATTTGTAGCTACGTAACTCGAAGGTGTCAAACATTAAGACAGCTTCCCTTACAGCGTAACCTGATTGTTTCAGCATAACAGCGCAAAACAATGCTCGAATTTGGTGTGTAGTCATTAATATAAACTTAAGAAATCGGTCATAAACGTTAGTTTGAAAAATTACATAAGTAATGTTTCAATGTGTTGATCATGCACGTGCTTGGTCATATTGAAACATATAAATTTAAGAAAAATCCATAAGCTGGGATGATAAAAAGCATGCAAATTTAATTATTAATTTTGACATTTGTTTTCCGCGTAACACCAATTATTATTGACTGATCTGTAATACATCTATACGTTAAACGCGAGGTTGTTTACCGCATACGTTTAACTCTCTCCGGTTTATGTTCAGCTTCTCAAAGTTAATTATAACTTACAAATCCGTTGAACAATATTGATATACCTTTTTTCAAATCTCCATAAATAAGTCAAATAGCAATTAAACATAAATCGTCAAGTGGAGTATGATACAATTAAACGAATTACAATTTAGCATTAAAATATTTGTAAGCCTAATAGTAGCATATATCTTATGTAATAACAGGAAGAACATGCCATTTGCGCCTTTCATAGACACTATCGAGGAGATTTTTCTTAAAAATGAGACACATTCCATGTTTTGTTGACAAAGGACAAGCCTTATAATATCAGAAACATTATTCAAATATAAATTATATCCGGTCGTTAGCGTTTCTACAAGTGTTGAGGAGGGAAGAACGTCGCGTAGGATTCTTAATATAAATATCGGAATGCGGAAGGGAACATAATGGTGGCAGTGTGATATGTAACTGATAATTGTACTTAAACAAGTTGGTCATGTATTACCCATGCATGCCGAATGACTATCAATAGTTTACAATTGCCTGTGAATGCTCATTCAACCCTTCGATTGTTAAATCACAGCCGTTCACAACGGTCAAATTGTTAGATGTCGCATGTTGCCTATATAATGTACACAGTATCGTATCTTGAGTTCAAATTTAATATTTTAATATATATTTGGTTTTGTGCAATACATGTTTTGGGGCATATAGTATGATGCGATATTTGAAAATAATATAATTCAGTTTTGATAAGGGGCAATTGAATGTGAAATAAATAAAACATACCATACATAGCATGTAAGTTCATATGTAAGCTCTTCGGCGAACTAAATTATTTATTTTCACAAGTTTGATTGAAATCCACATAAAATCGTATACGATGACTGATACTACCAGTTTATTTGTTATACACACAATTGTTTAAATAATTAAAGAGAAAGTTATCACGATTTTGTAACAATTCCTAACACCTATTAATGTGCATGAGTGAGATTCATTTCATGAAGGCTAATACGTTTGGTTTATTTTTTAATGTTATGAGAAATGCATGTTTCCACGGGCGAGTCTCATTGATTGCAAACAACGGACATTGTAATGGGTAAAGGATTAATAATTGGTCACCGAATGGGTTTGCAGCTCAGTAAACTGTTTGTAAAAGGATTGTATGTTTTCTTATGATACCAATTTAGCCCTACAGTCTGCACTATAGATACATAGCTTTACACCACCTTAAATTAATATGTCGAAATGCCGTTTTATTCTAACAACTTATTTAAAGAAATAAGAATTTATTAAAAGGTATTCAAAATATAAAAACAACAGACAAAAATAATTGTACGCGGCAAGGTATAAAAAATAACCGGCAAGTATATACATATTATATATATTCGAATGTCTCTTAATTAATGTCATTATGCCTTTATGCAGCTTCATAAATACCATAATAAATATGTAGTAATACATCCCCAAATATATTTGTTATATAAACTTATAGAGGTATGGAACAACTCTATTTATCTACTAAGATCTATTTAAATTTTAAATCATACGCAATAATTACAAACATGCATATTCCAATGTAGGTACCTCCTTGAAAATAGCATTTTTGTAGATACGATACCACGCATTAGCGTTTGATTTCGTGTATAAAGATGTATGATTGTTAGAGAAGTAGTTTTACATTTTTTTGTCATAGCAATATAATATATATATACGGGCGTTTCACATCATCCCATGTGATTGAATTAACAGAAATGAACGAGAAATAATAACACCATTCATATATTTATCGACAAAAGTGAAAACAAATGGACGTTATAAATACTATGTTATACAATTTCTTTGTATGAAACAATTAACCCTAGTTTGACAGCATCTGAATTGATTAAATTAACGGAAATGCACGAGTAATCATAATAACATGCACAATATTATCTTGTTAAAGAAGCAAACTTTATTTACACAATGTACTTACATTGAGTAAATGTATTTATCAAATTGATTTTTAAATGTTCAATAAAGAAAACTGAGTTAATGAAACAATTGAATGGCATAACAGACAAACCTTTATGAAGGGATAGCACTTCAGAAATGTGTATATCCATGATAATATAATTTTATTGTGTATGTTAATGTGCTTGGACCAACTGATGCCTCCTGTAATGGTTCTGAACTGCAATAAAGACGGTCACTCAATCCGGAGTGTTTATGACGCATTCAGTGCATTTACAGAACTCATAAAACCAACACACGGTCAGCGTGGCGAGATTCTGTCCCGCTAACGGTCTGACATTTACTGGAAAGAGACATTATGTTATACGACGAGTGTAACAGCGGTTTTAAACATATGTTAAGCATGTTATTATAGCATTACCGAAATGCTTCCAACAACGATTATATAACATTTATGGGACAACTCAATTAAGTAACACATATTTGGTTTCTAAAAGTCACACCTCTTAAGGTCTAGTTTGTATGTAACCATTACAGTGAATCTTACTTAGATATAAATGTATTTTCTATAAGTACTATGTTTTTTGAATTGTGATGAGTTAAATTAATATTTTAGCATGCATGTTTTGTTAATAATTCAGGGTAAAATATAAGGATTGGAGCTCTTTACAACCGATTCAACTCCAAATGCTTTGTATTTACCGTTACAAGACAGCCATTCTACATAAATTCATGTTGGTGTTAGTTTTGTACGTGCTTGTATTGTCCAAATGCATTTATTTTGTATCTCATTGGTTTCGTTCTTGTCATTAAAAAGACCGCGTGTTATAATAAGGTTTCTCTTTTGCTGTTGCAACTGAGGTTCCAATTATTGCCTTACTAAACAGTTTAACTGGACTACCTGTTTAATCAGGAAAATAATTTTCAACACATCTGTCCCACATGTTTGCATCGTAAGCACATGCGTGTGTCAATTAATCACTTCAATATTTTAAGAGTTTAGGTAACAGCAGGAAACAAGCACGAGGGCGGAAAACATATAGACTTACATGTATACCGTTAACCGATGACGATATAACAATTATACTGTTTGTGTCAAGTATTGTTATCAACCTAACATGAATAATCACTTTTGTTGTTTAAATTAAGTCAGTTAAGAAAAATTTGTCAGAAAGGGAATGATTATGGATATGTCAATGTTCAGAATGCTGAATGAACGTTTGATTTGGGTTGATGGCTTTTATGATTAGCGTTCGTATATGGTAACCTCTTAAATCGTCCGGTGATGAACATATTTGTATCATGCTAGATAACGAGATTACGAAAGTGTAGAACATAGTTTTCGGTATGTAAACGTTTTGTTTTGAAGCAAATACCTATATGCTAGATAACGAGAATCATTTATTAACAACAGAACAATCATTTACACACTCGAGAATAATTGTAGCGCTAAGTATGTTTCTTCGGAAAGAGGACTTGTGAATTTTTTTTAAGAACGAGCACATCTATAATAATTCTAAACAAGATTTTACACAATTGACATTTAGAAATGTTAGGTAGCCATTACTGACCAAAACAGGACTGCAATGATTATTAAACCAATAAAATAACCAGAAGTGCTCCGATGTCTTATTAATGAACATACGAGCATAATGTATGTAGTTCAAAGAAAATAAATGATAAGACTGGAGCTAGTTAAAAACAATTAAAAAAAATATTGAGGTGTGAATTTTACATATGCAAAAACGCGAATTTGTATACAAAAATATATGCATAAATGGTTGAAATTGCATAATTAGTTTTCACACATGTATGATGTATTTATAGATTCACTTCTTTCCAAATGTGTAAATGTATAACATGTTAAGGTATATGTAAAACAATATATATGCAGTCATTTTACAGCTTTCATACGGATAATTTCAGTTCTATGTGTGAGAACGTAAAATGATATAACAGCTACTCAAAAAGGAAAGTGTGATGATTTAAAGGCTTTTAATTTAAGACATAGACTCTTACAATATAAAGAAGTGAAACTCCAGCTGCTGGAGTAGTATTGAATTTTTATTATAAACAATTAGTAGGTCCTTTATTTAAGGCAAATGACCGATTGCCAAAACAGTACAAAAAAGGACAATACAGCACAATACAAAACAACATAAACACAAATAAGAATAAAGCTGGGGTCACCGCCTTGGAACGGTTAATGTAAAGCAAATACTAGTGTTAATTTGTTTATAATAAAGTATCATATATTTCTTCACAGACAAAGTTTTAATGATGAAAACAAACCTATGTGTATGCATAGGACATGATATAAAAGGAAACAAAGCTGATGAGAGCTTTTCTGCCGCGTTTTGGAATCATCATCCTAATGTTCTTATTACAATTAGTGTATGGAGAGTATAACTTATTAAAAGTACATACCGACTGTTTGTTTTGTTGTATGACGTACCCTTTGGGTCAAAAGTACATATACGCCAACAGCTAAAAATAGATATCACGGCGGTGACAAAATTGTCACCGCTGTGACAATTTTGTTACTGCGGTAATACATTTATCACTGCGATGATATATTTGTAACTGTGGTGATACTTTGTCTGACCCAAATAGTTTGATAAGAGCTAAATCAAACTGACCAATGAAATAACGTCTTGCGAAACGGCAAATCGGCGAATATTTTAATTGATGCTTTATTCGTTGTAATTGAAGAATTGTCACTTTATGCTTATATAAGTATAAGTTCATAAATAATTAATAGGACATGATATAAAAGGAAACAAAGCTGATAAGAGCTTTTCTGCCGCGTTTTGGAATCATCATCCTAATGTTCTTATTAAAATTAGTGTATGGAGAGTATAACTTATTAAAAGTACATACCGACTGTTTGTTTTGTTGTATGACGTACCCTTTGGGTCAAAAGTACATATACGCCAACAGCTAAAAATAGATATCACCGCGGTGACAAAATTGTCACCGCTGTGACAATTTTGTTACTGCGGTAATACATTTATCACTGCGATGATATATTTGTAACTGTGGTGATACTTTGTCTGACCCAAATAGTTTGATAAGAGCAAAATCAAACTGACCAATGAAATAACGTCTTGCGAAACGGCAAATCGGCGAATATTTTAATTGATGCTTTATTCGTTGTAATTGAAGAATTGTCACCCTATGCTTATATAAGTATAAGTTCATAAAGAATTAATAATCTAGGTGACAATTTCAGAAATCTTATTATTTTCCGTTGCCTCGAGGTCTGTGCGTGTTTTTACAGCCGGATAAGTGTCAGAAAACCGGGTATACCGTGAAGACAACGGACCATAAAACGGTAACGAATTAATAGCACAAGTCTTTAACAATGGATACCCTATGATCTTATTGCAATAAAGCAGATGGTATGCCAATAAGTGTAATTTAACAAATAAAATGTACGAATCACTAACCATTTATTTACTCGAACCGATACGTTTGACAAACAGCTGGCGATCTCTATAAAACTCTTTAAAAGTTGCTTGTTTACTAAGAATACATCTGTGTCAACTTATCTTATCAAGTATTTATTTATTATTTAGTGTTGTTTTTTTGTTTGTTTTAAAGATCCATGTATGAGTAATTATACATTTGTAGACCACAATCGACAACAAAATAAAAGTTGACATGATTTTGATATATTAGAGTCGGTTTGATACGGGGAAAATGATTGGTTGAAAACTGACCCAAACAAATAAATGTAACAGCGGGCATACAAATATATCAACAGTCACAATTTGTCACCGCTGTGACAAAATTGTTACCGCAGTGAAAAAATATATATCACCGCGGTGACAAAATTGTTACCGCAGTGACAAATTGTCACCGCGGTATCAATTTTGCCACCGCGGTGATATCTATTTTTAGCTGTTGGAGTATTTGTACTTTTGACAAAAATGGTACGGCATACACTTGAGTGCAACTGATATATCGCTAACAAACTGTGCAACACATTAACATTCAATTTACTGATCTTCACATTTCGAACTGATAATTATGTATAATAACCCATTATATTTTCCTATATCACTAGAATCGTTGAGTATTTAAATAAAACATAAATGCAAAATAATAATAAGAAATAATAAAACACTTACCTAAAACCGGATTTCTTAAACCGCATTTGAGTCAACACAAAAAGTTCATTTTATCTTTATGTTCCCTTACTTATTTGATGCCTGGGTTTTGTTGATGAAAGCTCGTGATATGTGCGTTTGATACAATATCTTGCCATTAGACGACTTTTGATGCATACGTAATACGAAGAGAGAATGTTAGAAAGCAAATGTAGAACATTAATCATAACCGATACAGTCTGGCAGCAATTACCGACATTTCCACTGTATGTCAAGATATGAAACGAGGGTCACATTGGTTTTCCTGTGTCTACGGAAATAAGCGACGGGTTAAATATAACATTACTAATGTTGCGTAATCAAATGTTAGATTAATTCAGAGATACTGTGTTTAATTGTGAACTGTATTGCCTTTTGTGCTTCACTTTAAGAGCTGTGTTTACGTGGAAAAATCATGAACAAATATATTTAAATACATACACGTTTTACATTTTATAATATAAATCAGACTAAAAGTTACAATGTTTACTTGATCAAATTGAAGAACGATTTAAACGTATGTATCTAAATTTATTTAAAATGTAACTTAGTCTGACATTTGTCGTTTGTAATGATATCCAACAGCGTACTCTAATGCCAATGAAAATACTTTTTGTGTTCAGTATGACATTGCTGTATAATGATGGTCATATTTAATTGGGTTTTTGGCAGTGTCGAAGTGACGCTATAGAAAAGAGTTTTCATAGTTAAATTTGGATCAACAAACGAAAGAGAGTTAATTTAATGTTTATGTCACTATTATCATCTTTGAAACCATATAATTGTCGTAAAAGGTGTATGTATATTCATCAAATGCACAATCTGGAAAAGAGAAATGAATTCATAAATGTTAAACTGGTATAATCATGTTCGATTAATCATATAAGCCAAGGAGGAAGATCAACACACTTATTTTGATTACTGTCCAAATTGTAAAGAAACATACATACGTGTATACGGATAGCTATTCACAACTGATAAACAATAATAAACTTAGATAATTATTGAATACAACTGTAAAATGCAAATACATTTTATAGTTAAGACAAAGTACAGTCAGGATCAGGATAACGTTCACAGATAAATCAATCCATGCAACAACAGAACATATGATAGTAGCTTGATTGTATCATAGTTCAACGTTACTTCGAAATTTTTGGATATAATTGAACCAACATTTGTGCTTCCATGTTATAAAAAATATAATATCATCGTAGAGTAAAAAAAGCAACAACGTTGATTGCACGATATGAATACAAATCAATTTTATTATTACAGCCATGAAGGTGTAAAACGATAACAATTGAGGTAACATTCATTATTTTCAATTTACAATTTCATTGACAATTTTACTTGACATAAATCTCAACTGGTGGATTGTCTGGGGTCTGGGTTCGAATGCACCTAAAATCACAATGATTGCTTTCCGCACAATAAACCACTATAGAATAAAGACATATGCAAAAATAAAACGGTGTTTTTATACATTCCACAAAAGCTATTACAGCAATAACTCCAATGACCAGCGACATTCTGACGCGGGTAATGTCTGTGGTTTTGATTTAGTTCGGTTAACTGCCTTAGACGCGATTCGAGGGAATCAAGCATTTTATCGAATCTGTGTGAATATCTTTTTGGAAGCTTAAAATGTTTGTTTTGACATATCTTTATTGTTTAAATAAAATGGCAATTCTTTCCACTATTATTTTAATTATCACCGCGGAATGCGCATATATTGAAACTGGACTATTTTCAAAGAAATTAACATTGCTATATTCCAATCCACGTATCGCCTTAAACAATATTTGACTGTTCTATATGATTTTTTACTTTGTTTTGACATTAATGCGTACAATACAAAGCAAGAAACGTTAATAAATAGAAATTATATAACTCTAAGAGTATAATCAGGCGATAAATTATTATTTATACCCGACAATATATCATTTAATGCTAATGACCAGCAGCCTCTACAATACAGCACGAATAATCCAATATAAATCGAAGTAGTATGGTTAGACGCCATTCAAAACATAACAAATTAAGGGTGGACATGTAATTAAATTTCTTCACGAATCGAATGGTCTTGCTAAGGCAGGTTTTTTATTATGGTTTGATTTTGTTTATTTTCTTTAATACAACAAAGTTTAGTTTGAGTAATTTTAAAAGCCGAATCATTACGGTATAATCCCTGTATTTAAGGAGATTATATATACCTTGTCAAATACAATATGTATTTCTCTGCTTGTGTAAAGTTATTGTCAATCATAACTTGAAATAACATCATGCGAAAAACAAGTTCGAATAAAACGTGATATAATCTATAACGTAAACAATAGTCAACATAAATTTGCCGATGACATTTGAAACAAATTTAATGCTGAATTTATTTAATACGAAGGTACAAACAATTAATACAAAGAAACATTTGCTGGATAGTTGTTGTGATGTAATGTCTACGAATCTTAAAGAAACACTACTACTCAAAATCAACGAAACTTTCGCTCAATTTTTGTAAAATAAACTTAACCAATTAAAAACCAGTGTTTCGTATGGCAATTACCGAAATTTCAACGCCAGATGTTGTCTGGTAATATAGTTGTGTGTGCTCGTTTTAATTATTATTGTGAATATTTAATTCCATTTTAATTTTCAGCACCGATATCTATTCATACGACACATAAACACTAACATGGTGTTCTTGTGTCGTATGAAAAGATATATTTGCGGGAAATTAAAATGGAATGAAGTGTGTCACAAATAAATAAAACGAGCATTTTGTATCTACAAAAATAAAATCTATGTAATCATACCTCATCGTTGAAATTGTGGCTATTGCTACAAGGAATACTGATTGTTAAGGTGTAAACTTAATTTAACGAAATACTTAACAAAAGTTGTGTTGATTTTTAGCGTTTAAGAGCGTTAAATGTGAATTATATCATCATCACGCTTGTTAAAAAGAAAAAAAACGAAGTATTTAATCTTGGAATAAAGTTGACGATACGTAATTATTGGCAATGTTACGCATGCGAAATGGCAGGCGATAGCCGTAAATGAAATTGAATCGTTTATTAATCAGTAAATGTTTCGTTGCTTAACTCGGCATGTCTTACTCTTATGCAAGTTAAAAACGAAATTAAATTAATGGCAGTGTTTGCATAAAGCTTGTAAGCCGTTCGCAAATCGTCTTTCTGCAAAAGATTGTTCGCACAGGGGTGTTATGTAAACACTGCTCATATCATTGACATCCGAAAGTTAAATCCCTGGGAAAACTGGAGAAATATGAAATACCTTTAATTTCAAATGGAAAGTATGTTCGCATTTGAACGTTTAATATAGGCAAAATGACTGTGTATTACTATTAAGAAAAATACTTTAAACTCAATTATCTAAGCCACACTATAACAATTCTGAATTTGTATACATGTGCTTTAAACAATATTCTCACATAAACCTCCATACGGACGGCAGATAATTCGGTTGCAATTTATCAGACAGATTTATTTTGAAAGTTAACAATTATAATACAAATATAAATAAAATCAAACGATTAATCAGAATATGATATTTTAAGCAGTAAACATAAACCGTTACTCACTAAAATTGTTCCAGAACGCCGCTGCAAATTACGAAAAGATTGTTATATAAATTACAATATTTCTAGTAAATTTCTTACGTTTGGTCTTTCAGGACACTCAAACATTTAGTATTACAGTTAGATACTAGTAAATTATCATATTTTAATTATGGTGTTCATGCCATAACGCGTGTTCCGAACGGCGTTGAAAATAGCTTTAACTCAAAGGTTTACAACGTTCATTTACACGAATGTACGCCTTTCAGACGGTATTATGATTCAATGTTATGTCTATTACATTTTTAATAATTTATGATCATGTCTTTCTATTGTATGTTCTTATGTATTTAAAAAGGGGATATATGTACATTTTCGCGGTAAGCATAACGTCAAAAGGTCATTTAACAAATGTTTAGCCCGACATAGTTATGTAGCAGGAATGATTCATTTCTATATACTGCATTTTTATTATTTTTATTAATACTTAAATGGTATCCTATCTGAAATGTATTGTACAAATTTTGTACCATTTCTACATTAGTACCGGTCTATTTTGATCTACTTCACCCAATAGGGCACTTATTCTTCGTAGATTTCATGTTTATTGAGTACCACTATTGGGGCCAATACATTTATTCATTTTTGATATTCAGATTATGATAGAAACTTTCCATCATGTGTTTAAGTGTCTACAGTTAATGCAGGGCCTCCATTTTAGTTTTAATGCATGGAATGCTCATATATTGTTTAGAATAGTATAACAGCCAGTGTGTAGGCTGAAACTGGGTTTTTTGGCTAAAAAACACTCGAGGTATCTTTTATCTACGTTGCCGAGCAAAAGTCACTCCCTCTTGTTCACTCATTTATTGGATAAATAATTTTATGTTGAAACATCTTTAAAATGTAACTTAGTGTCATTTTGGTCGTTCTAGGTGTTCTATTTGTATTAGATAAACAACAGTCATGGTAAAAGTGTCTTTGTTTTACTCACACAAATCCGGGGTAACAGGGCAAATAAATAAGAGTAAGCCTGTTACAGTCAAAGCTCTGTTTTATTAAATGTGGTAATACCGGAACAGGAAAACGAAATAACAATCAATAAAACATACATTTAGTTTAATGTTTGTCTGTTAAAATATGTTACAAGCATGCGGTAGCATAAAATAAACACACATAATCTAAACTGTTCGAATACAACTATGATGACATATATGAGTTTCGTCTTTATCACATCACTTTTGTTTTTATACTGTTTTCTATATTTAGGGCATAATATATACAACGCATGTATCTACAGTTGTCATTTTAAGATCAATTTAAAAATATTCACTGTAAGCGTTTCAGTTGGTATTAGCATTTCATTCATTTAACATTTAACATTTTCATTAACAATTATTCAAAAAAAAATAGTTTGTTGCTATGTTTGTCCTACCAAACATGTAACACTGTTATCAACACATGTACTATGGTGTATAGAGACGATCATAAATCTTTAAACATAACCTACCATTTATACCAATATATTTAAAAGCATAGTCCCCTAATACATTTTTTACATTTGTTTATTACGTTTGATATTTAATATAAATTGGAACCATACAAGCAGTCGTACTTTAACTATGAAGCCATTTGAAAGTCTTGAATGCTGTCCAAATTGTCCTGGAATTTTTAATCGAATATCAGGTAACATGTTATTCACAAACACTAATCTGCTAAAGACCACCAATGCAATGAAAACTGTGAGAGAGGTCCATTGTAGGGTGAAACTGGTGATGAATGTGATGAATGAGTGAGTTACATTACTAACCGTGCATGCTTTTTAGTTGAGATGATTTTAAACACATCTTATGATTTTAAAGTATATAAACATTTGGTCACGTGTTTGTCAGACCTTAAATACTATGTATACTATACTATACTATATATATATATATGGAGAAAGATATGCGTGAACAACCAGATACACGGACATACAAACAGACAGACAGACAAACAGACAGACATATTCTTATTGGAGACTTCGGCGTGTGCGCCTAGCTACGGAGCATATATATATATATATATATATATATATATATATATATATATATATATATATATATATATATATATATATATATATATATTATTAACATTATTGTCTAGAATTGGTCACTGGTGAGTCAATGGTTCTATGTTTATAAAATTGCGTTTTAAATTTTTTTTTTAATGAATAGGATTGTGTTTCACAATGCAACTGTTAATTTGTTATTATCATTGTTATGTGTTAATTATTAAATATGTCCTATTCATGTTTCAGACCATCATTTATATGATTGAATAAAACGTGGAACTTATATCCACTAGTGTTAAGTAAACAAAACCCGGTTAAAAATGCGCTCAACGTGGGGCCGTTGCGCTTGCAGTTCCCAATCGTACATGTTTGTGGGTTCGTCGGGTTCAGTTATACACTGTTCTTCGTGACTCGAATTTGCGGAATAATTGAAACTTGGAAGGGCAGAATTCACAATAAATGAACAAGGTTGGTATCTCTTGACACAGCAAGAAAATCACATACACCAATATTTTTAAGCCATTAATTGCATAAATTGCCGTCGATTTTCGTACACGAAGAACTAGATTGTTTGGAATGACCACGAACGGATTCTTGCCAACATAACTACAAGACAACGCTTCTCGAACTCGTAGAAATGCTAGGTCTGCTCTCGTCTGACCGAACGTTCAGATGGATTTTAACAAGAGTAAAACTATCGTTATACCCCAGTGCCGAACATATTACACATTAGTGCAATAAATTAATACCAGTGTATCATTATCAACTTACAACACAGATTGTTCGTTGTGTTTGCGGTTTAACGTCGACATCGTTATAAATCGAGAATTATAATCGCCCATTGCTTGTCATGATCCATGTCGATCAAGGTGAAGGTTGCGCGGGTGTAAGTTTCGGAGCGCTTCTCAATTCTCCGTATCAATATTTCTGCGCAAAATTTAAATCGCAAACACTTTTTTTCACACAAATATTGGTCACAAAAAGACAATTATTACTTGGAAAGTTATCTTTGCGATATTTTCATTATTAATGTGTGACCAACGGCAATTCTCTTAGAAGAAAAAAAAGCCATGACTTAAGGTATATTAAAGAAACTTTTTGATTCACAATGTTTGCATAAAAACACTGACCCCTATTTTTTAAAATGAATAATTGGCCTTTATACTATATTTTTGATTGAACTCAAATAAGTACGTTTAAAGAGCATGGCCTTACACGGAGTCTTAAAACCGTCAAATCAATTTGAATTAATACATTTCAATAGACTGGCATTATAGGGGAGATTATATAAGATACATGCGATTTATAACACAAAACTAGTTATTAAAATTTGGAAGAGTATAACAAATTAAATGGGACAGTGACTTAACAAAAGGTATATAAGATACATGCGATTTATAACACAAGCCCAGTTATTAATATTTGGAAGAGTATAACAAATTAAATGGGACAGTGACTTAACAAAAGCTATATAAGATACATGCGATTTATAACACAAGCCCAGTTATTAATATTTGGAAGAGTATAACAAATTAAATGTGACAGTGACTTAACAAAAGCATGATACTCTTAATCTTAACTTGTAGATAATAAAAAGCAGACATATTCTGAAAAATATTAATAACAGTGATTGAGCTAAAATATATGTTCTAATAATTTTCATTTAACGCACCTAATGTGTCTCTTTCATAAATACATCAAGCAATATATACTTTTACTTATGATTTATAAGAATCCTAAGTTTTATATCCATACAATGTTACAAGACACGCAGAAACACAAACTTCAAGAGAATTATACTTCTTTATAAACACAATAATAGTACTATAAATTTGATTGCACAATGCAAGTTATATGAATATTTTTAGGTCAGGTTGGTGGATAATTATCATGCCGAATGTAACACCGTTTAGCACAGAATGATAATAAAACTTTCCTTGCAGCGTGAAGCTAACTGTTACGCTTACGTAGGGCTAAATGTTCAAGACAAATAGTGTTGTAACATAAGGCGTATAAGGTTAGAGCCCTTAAGGCGTGCGATTTAAGCGGTTTTTCAAGACATTGTCCTTTACAGAAGTCAACGGCCCGATTAAACTTATTTTGTCGGGACATTATAAGAACTACTCGATTATAATAATTTAAGATGAAGAAAGCTTCCTTTACAGAAAATCCTGGAGTTTCTCGATACAATTATTATTAAACGATTTATTATATATGTCAAACGTGATGTTGTTTACGTCATAAGTTTCTCTACATATGCCCGTTTATTAGAAGTCATTGCACCTTTCCTAAGACCAATGTTGATGTATCGTATTTAGGTGCAAACCGCCATAATAAATTTCAATTAATCGATTAAACGCGATAATCGATGTTATAAAATATTATTGTCAGTCTTAAATAAATCTTAAGGTGAATAATTATTTAATAAACGCCATGCCATTAATAATTGAAATGCAAGACAACGAAATATAATTATGGTTCATATGCATTGTGCGCAAGCACATTCCTTGGGGCTTTTCATAGAAAGTACGGTGTGCAATTTTGGTGCACATAGGTCTTCAATGAAGGACAAACCTAACAATGACAGAAACACAATGCGAATATAAATGATAACCGGTTGTAAGCATTGCCAAGTGTTTAGGAGGTAAGAATGCCGCAGGTGTTTTTCAAATTTGCATCTGAATAAGGAATTGAACATGATTGTATCAGTGACACATATAAATGATAATTAAGCTCGATACATAAACAAGTCGCCAATGTGTAATAATTGCATTCCAAATGAATATCATTGGTTTGAGTAAAGATCGCCTGTTACTGCTCATTAAACAATGTGTATTTTAATTTAATTAACCATTGATAGGACCAAACAATGCCTTATTGAAATGTAGTATCATTACGCTTATATTAAACGGTCCATCTGTTACAAACCACATATTTGCAAAATATTATAAATCGTTTCCTAGCTTTAGTTAAAAGTTGAATTGTTTATTATTTGGTTTAAAGACTACAATGAAAAGCTGGTTAGAACGAATTTGAGGATACAACAAATTAAACCTTATATCATGTGCAAGTATATTTATCTTTAATTGGTCATACGATAAAATATTATTTCTCCCTCATTTATCTATTATATTTGCAATTGGAACATCAAACACACCAAATTAATACCAAGCATGTTCCGATCTTTGAATGTAAGGGATACAAATCAAAAGTAATTTGAAGTTTGCGTTAACATTGCAAGAAAGCTATTTACGTCATTTTACAAAGGAAGCACATATGCTGTATTCTATGAGTTAACTCTGATTTAGTACTGACACGAATACTGTATATATGCAGTACGCCTGCATTTGAATCTAACAATACGTGTTGTGAACAATCTGAGGATGAAAGTATACTTGTTTATTATTAATTTTTGCAAATATTGCATATAAAACTTAATCATTTTTTGCTTAATAAAACGTTTTGCAAATAAAGTCAATACTTAACATATATACATTATTACAAGCATATTAATGACAAGTGGGATTGAATTAAGCTGCACAAAAACAGAAAAGGTATAAACATGTTTAGAAATTTAAAAGCGATGGAAATCCATATGTATTATTTATATATATATATATATATATATATATATATATATATATATATATATATATATATATATATAACTAAGCATTTTCCCATATAATCGCGTATGTGTTTTTGGTGATAATTTTACATATTGATGAATGTATAATATATGTATTATGTTTATTAATATACCACGTTTGATATCAAAGACATATTGCATGCACTTTACTCTATGGGTTAATGGATTTACGTGAACAGTAACTACTCTTTACATGCTTAATTAAATATGTTTGCACAATGATACCATCTGAATTTCGGAACAATTAAACTAGTGTCCGATTAACGTATATTCATAATGTTGACTATTTGAGAGACTGTGTACACGAAAGCAAATAAGGGCGACAGGTCTGTAAATCAAAAGCCTAATTTTTCAAGATGATGCGTGTAGAGAATGCACACGTCAATCAGTTTGCCCAGTACATGTCGCAATAATGCGATTGATTAAATAAAAGTTGGTTACACTACAAGGTGATTACCGTTTAAAAAAGTCAGAAACATCAAGTAAACATGGTCATCCTATATATTGTATTGTAATTAGGGAATTCATTTACCCTCGAGTCAAAGCAAACAATTCAATGAATGATTGTAAGTTGAATGATAAGTGAATAGAATTATACATAGAAAAAGGATGTTATATTCGCATGTGGCACGTTGTATGATAATAGTATTCTGTTTTGACTTGTTGGCAATGGGATGTGATAAAACACCTACTCGTAGAAAATTGACACATAATGTTAGTAGGTTTGTAACCAGAAGGGTATTGAAATGGATGTGATATCAACTCGTACCATCTTAATATTCATTATATTTTTTATTATATGTGAAGACTGATTTTAATTTCAATTTGCTATGCACACACAGTCGATAACAACATTAATCGGTTACTTGCTACGAGTGTTGATCAATTCTTTAACATGATAACAATTATATTAATGAGAAAAATACATTTCCTGAAGGCCAAATAGTGGTATCGTCATTCGATGCATTTATACGTACTGTATATACAAATTTTAAATTCGAGCGAGATACATGTTATAGCGGTATGGTCGCATTGGTTGCACACATAGGACATAGCAATGGGTAAATTGTTTGATAATGCAATTAAAAGATCTTAAAGATCATAAAACTGTTTGCAAAGGGACATAATGTTTTTTTTTCAGGAAACTCTAATGTTTAAGCCAGCCACACTTGGATGTAGACGCCTAAGATAATAACCCATCGACTTCATATCTTTTAAATCCTAAGTAAATCTGATTTTAACAAAGCAAGTATATTTCATAGACATTATCATTTGTTCGAAAATCGTTGAATATGCAAACCTGGTTCTTGAAGTCTGAAGCTTTGCAGAAAGACGCATTGTATCAAAACTAATATTTCCAGCAAATACACGAATTTTGTCATAAATGATAACTAAAAAACGCGTAATCGTAAAATAAAATGAAAACATTTAGTGAGTTAAATTCCACACTGGAAGCGTTTAAAAAATGTCGATAGTTTTACATCATATAAAACACACATGTTTATCTCTTGGGTAATGTTGTTCAAATAACGATAAAAAAATGTGTTGCATATTTAAGCTAATTATATGTTTGTTAAACGACCATTGTGTATGCAATTTTGAAAAAAACAAACTCCAACTGGTTGTCATTTGTGTATTTGATTCCTGTTTATTTTATATTTTAGACAAAAAAATCGCAACCTATTCAGGGGCCAAAGAAAAAAAAAGTGATCAGCAAGGTAGCCCAAAAGTATATATAGACCGAAGTGGAAGGCCTGGTAGGCATTCATATATTGTGCTGAACATTTCCATACTTTGTATAAACCAGTATGCAATCAACGATTTAGAATGCACTGTTACCCATGGCCCAATCATTGTAAAGCTCTGAAATACATACTAAGTCAGAATAATTTTGAAATCTATTTCTAATAAAATGTTTCAAAAGTAAAAACAAATATGTTTAAAAGCAATTGATTACAATCAATTCCGCATTTTAAACAATCTCCAACGTCAACAGAAAAACATGCATATATATTTTTCGCGCGAGGTCCATTTTAACTTTGTGAGGTTTATTTAAGAAAAAAGTGAATGGCATTTGTATTCATATTGCCTTTATTCTATTTTACGGACTAAAACCGGTCACTGAAGTAATGTTGGACAGTATCGAAATTCGTATTTTATAATAACCAATTATTGTCGCGATAATGAAAATTATCTGCCTACATGGTATTGTATTAAGATGTGCTTTTAAGGTTTTCCTGATGTTCATTATAAAATAATTGATGGAGAAAGCTCTAGTAAGACATAACTTGTTATATACTAGTTTCTTTACCTTGATATGAAAGGTATTTGAAGCTAATAAAATCCTTAATTACAGAAATGGTATTATCTTTTTATCTATACGCAATGTGTGAATCACAATAAAAACATAATTAAACGAATGAAAACGCATATTGTGTCTAGGAATGCGTTAACAAATATATGTTGAAAGTATTGCTTGATACATTGATTTGTTTCTGAAAAGCGTTTTACTTATGAAAATTTCAGTCTTTTTACACGTTGCAAATGAATAACATACACATGTCAAAGTACTTAATAGTATTTTGATGCATACAAAACATAGTTCAATTAACAACACAATTTTAATTGTTCATATATATGTGTGTTACATTTACGATGTATTTGCATACATATTGACATAATAAACAATAAAAAGCAAACTTATGTATTATGCTAACCATAAGCCAACTTAGAAGTTTAAAGGAACACTATTATTTGAGAAAGCCTCAATAAAGTATCTTTGCGAATATCCACGTCTAAATGTCATGTCGATATATATTTAATTCATCCATGTGTAATCCATAAACACAACTTCTCTCATACTTTTATTTTGTGTATAACTTTTTGTACGTTGGTGTCTTGCTATAAAAGTGGGTCCTCGTGGTATAACAGCGTTTCTTTACAAAGTAGCTGATGTTTCGCTTTGTGTATATAAGATGGCATTGACTAGACAAATAGAGAATACTAGATAAGTATGTGAACTTGAATTTTTCCGACGAGTTATAGAAAGGTTAACACGCGGTGGCTTTCCACATTTATACCCGCCGTTGTTGTTAATTTTAGTCTATCAACAACTTTTCTTTTGTTTCAGTATTTACTAACTGACATATAAAAGTCAAGCCACAATTAGCTCATGCTCTACTGCTCAAAGTTTGTGAATTAAAAAAACAACATGTTAATTTTTATTTGATTGAGTTTGCTTCTTGGTGAGTTAAAAATCATCAAACACGATAATCTGATCATCAACATATTCCTTTACCATTTTAAATCAGTTGATGTTATCAGACACTTCTTTGTTGATAGAAATTCGTTGATCAACTAACAAAATAACGATCCCCGGTTTACTCTTCGTCAAAATCTATTGAAAAATAAAAGAACAATGCACCACAAGTAAAATAGTGTACACTGTTTAAATCACTGAGACTGTGCTCAGTATGTAAATATTTCAACATAAAACAATTTACTTATCGCGTTTTTTTCGAAACATAAAAGTCCAACACTTGCATGGACGTGCGTGTTAATTGAATCAATATATTATAATGACATTTTGATAATCAATCCTTAAAACACAAATCTTTTAAATATTAATTCATCTGCGTTTCGAAATTGCTGGACACTCGCGTCCTTTAAATGAATGAATATTGTGGCATTAAAAGGTATTCCCTCAATGCATATATGTACTGGAATTTAAGAATCAATGAATAACGATGTTGGAAAATTTGAACAAGTAAAATCGTCTTAAAGTCTTAACTGCACTATCTTTGACCTTTAAACGAAAGTGAGGCGCAAAAAGGTAGTCCACTATGTGTACTAAATAGCGTGAAGCGAACTAGACAGTTTACCTGACTCATAGCGTTTGCTTCTATAAAAACCTGTCTTGTTTGATTCTATTACAAGTTGTATACTTTAATTGACTATTTTGAATATGAATGAACGTGTTTGGTTTCTTGTTTTGATGTTGACTTTTGAAAGACGGTGGGTGACAATCTTTGCTTCCAAATTAGAAAGGTGTAATCTAGCCAGCACCGCATAATAACCTAATTATAAAAATAACGTTGTATTGAGATCGTAATGGTAATCCATCGGTATGAGTAATATCTTTTTCTCTTTGTCTAGACAATACAATCGAAAATTGTTAGTGCAGAAAAAATACAATAATAATGTATCCATTTTACGATCACCAGTTTTAATCGCATGTTTTTATTATGGTTTAAGCATTCATCTGTTCATGTTTTCTTTAACAAATAGTGCATTACCAGAAGTCGGAATAAAGATAATACTAATTGGTTACACAAGGCATCTGCTTATTGAGTGACCAAAATTAGACATATCAAAATCGTCGACCTATGAAAACATTGACTTACCGATACATATCGATACATATCTGTAGAAAGACAAAAAAGAATAATTATAATGTCCAGCTATCCGGAAGTGAAAAAAAAACCGTCAAAAACACCAACTAAAGCTGACGATGTATCGACAGTATTTCATATGGATATAAGTGTTTTATTTTTTCCCCAGTGTTTTACAGCTATTAATTATAACACATTTAACATTGCATATTGATACAAACATTGACAAGTAAGAAGTTGCACAAATCAAAAGTATTATCGAAGCACTCGACTAATTCCTTGATGGAGTCATTGCAGAAGTAATTACAGGAGCGATATTTTGAACCACGAATTTGTCATTTTAAAACGCAATGAGTAGTCGAACATGTTTTATTAATAAGGTGACACTTATAGAAAGCAATAAATCCGTTATTTACAACGTAATGGGATATCAAACGTGTATACTTACGAAAGAAACCTGTACATATACTTATAACAACATATCTACGCGCCATTGTGTTTTGTATTGAATGATCGTTCGTTTCGTTAATATCGTTTGGAATCATACAAATAACAGCCATTTAAGACACCGATCTTTATTAGCATAGTGTAATAAATATTATAAGTGTTCATTAATTTTATGAGTATTTATCCTCTATCAAAATACCTATGTGTGAACGCGACATGTTTGATATCAAAATAATAAATAAGTTTTTATTCATAAATTAAAAATTGTATAAGTCATTACTAGAATATTAAGTGAAATTAACGAAAAATTAAAATAAACAAGAACATCAGTTATAACAAAAACTAGGGCCTTGTGCTCACCCACGTTTTGACCACGTGGCTGTGCGGAAAATATCACATAAATCAATAACGTCACCATTTGCGGCGTTTTATCTGCGCGTCGACGTTTTGCAGGTGGCTTTGCTGGGAGTGCAGCCTCTGGCAATGGCCAAGGAACAGGGGCTGGTGCCGGCTCTGGTACTGGTGCCGTTTCCGTCGCATTTCTTCTAATCCGTATGGCCCTTTGTTCCTTCACCGGTGCCGGATCGACTGCCGCCCGCATTCCCCGTCCCTCGCTCTGTCCCAGTTTTGCTACGGCTTACCCCACCCGTCTTCGAACGCCACGACCTCTACTCGACATTGTAGAATTTATTTAAATTGATGTGTAAACACGTTTCTCAGTCAAAGCTATTTCGCAAAAGGACGAGATACGAGAAACCCGAGCTTATATACCGTATCAGTGACGTCAGACCATCACTACTGAAATCGATTTCACGCATGGATTATTGTCGTCTGCTTGTATCTTATGATCGATACGAGATTTAAACCTTTATCTACTGGATACATGTATTCGCTACTGAAATAAAAGAAATGATTTTTTTATAGTTTTTTTTTAATTATTTACAATCGCGTCTTTGAAAGTCTGTGGTTATCGTATCTGTCTTGATTCTCCAGCTTTTCGTTACGGCATACTTTGTAAATTCTTAATATTCTGCGATACAGCAAGATACACGCAGGTCACAGCGACTTGAGAATATAAATAACTTGACCAACAACATCCATTTCCGATGGTCTTAGTAAAAGCCTGATTAGCATAAACGTCGTACGCATACTGATGTAGTGTAATTCTGTCCGGTAAATTGTTTCTATCAGATGCGCATGGTATAAATGACGTCAATGTTTGTGTCTTTCCGACGACAACTCCATTAAGGATTTACATTTTTTTTTAAACAAATTATATCACCGCGTGATAGCAATAGAATGATTCAAGTAAATGGGTTTTCTTTCATTTGCTGTAAATACTAGTATGTGATTAAATACTGCCATCATGTTGTTAATTCCACGTTTGATTAAATAACTTGTTTTATTTTGTTCTGTTTGCTGTGAAATACCATGCTTCACGAATGATGGTAAAAATAATAGTTAATAAACATTTATGCTAAAATAAAACTTAAGAGAAAAACTACCAAAAGAAAAAAAAATGTCATGTTTGTCAACCCATAAGTGAATTCATGAGAACTTGGAAACAGTTATAGTTTATAGAATGACTAAGGTATTTGTCTTTAACAAAAATGCTAATTATATGTTAATATATCGCCATGTTCCAACCAAATACATACCGTTTGAGAAATATAGTTAATTTTATTATACCGTTCAATGATGATAATTATTAATGCTGTTATGATCTCGGCATATGTTTGCAAAATAGACAACATTTGACTATGGTGCACTTTTTTGGACTTTTGGGGATTGTAACAACTTTAACTATAGTATGTGCCAACATACATATATTAAACGTGTCAGAATGAAATCTTATAATTCAATTAAACCGCAAATACTACAAGCTAAAAACTTATATTCATTTGGTGATATTCGGATGAAGTTTTACCTTAGTGTCTACATACATAGAAAAGGTAACTGGCACTTTTATGAGAATGCATTTTGTTCTAATAAAACAGCAGTATGGCACTCATAAAAATAGTTGTACATTATTAATTGATACGTTTGGCCTTGGTTTACATAACTCTTCTCGGGTAACAGTTTTTACTGTACCCCTCAACTGCATGTGATACTCATATAATATTCAGTACAGTCAGCACACAATGCAATACATATGTGATTAACGCATACACACTTGTTGAGCAGTTTGTTTATAACCGATTATGATTCATGATGAAAATAGAACAACACACAATACCGATTGAGCTATGATGTGAAAACCATTAATATTTTACATAACTTATAAAATCTATTGAGCTTCGACGTGTCTTAATGTGCCATATGTTTTGAACATGCGTTCACAGCGGAGTTTTAGAATCACACTAAGCTAGCTTTTTTACAATATATATTCAGTTTTTCATTTATGATTCATTTGAGAGCATGCATATTTAGTTATAGTTAATTATTACTTTTTTAAAACCAGGAACGTTACTTCTTTGAAGACTTTTCTGTAAACTTATATGCAGCGGCTACTGTAGTTCGTACAAGGAAATTAAATATGACATTTTTGTTTAACATTATACAGTTACATACATGTTAACTAATAAAATCAACGTTAAGTAGTGAACCACCTACATATTTGCTTTAAAACAATCGTCCGTTTTATCGCAGTCAAACATATTTTGGTATGCTGCTTCTTCATTATTACTATGTTTAGGCATATAGAACTATTTCAAAGGCGTATTAAGTAGTTATGTTATAGTTCAGTAATTTCTATCAGAGACCGTTCTTTCCGGTTTCCAACAAGTATGCTAGTAACACTTTTTTACTTAAAACCGTTTCAAGCAAACTTAAAAACAAATACGATGCTAATCTATAACTGACACTTATAGTCCCAATGAACAATTCATCAATAATTGACTACAAATCCTTTTTCTCATATCTTTGCCTAGTTCCAGAGTGACATTAAATGAAGTTCCTCGGTAGTCAGTATGTGGTCTACATTATGAAAATCTTTTAATTGTGTTCTCACAATAATTTTGAAATGGCGAAAACAAAAAAATTGCCAGACTATAAAAGTCATATGTAAAACGTGGTCGTGTACTCGTTTTAGGTATTTATACTGGAGAGTCAAGGCAATAGGACGTGCATGCACTGATGAACCCGACCTCTACTTTATTGAAATAGTCCTGCAAGTAAAAAGGGCTGTTGAAAGATAGCGTCCTCGACTTGTCGTCCAGGTTGATAAGAACATGTAGAATTTTATACCAGTCAATGTATATAATGACCACACATCTATTTTCAGTTCAATATATGTTGTAATTTAATAGTTTGTGTAACCTTAAAGCTGAAATGTTTTAAACTAATGCAACATTTGTGACATTGCAAATAAACTAGATTTTTACCTAGTTGCAAATTAAATCAGTTACATTTATTTAAAATGGAATCTAATCTGCATGTAAGCTACCAACACACACACAATTACAGCACTATTCCTCCATCCAAACTAACAATTGTGCATTGAAACCATTTTTGTATATTAAGAAACACTGGCCCTTACCCAAATGGCCAGAAATTAAACTCTACGTTTGGTCTGCATGTGGGGTATCTACAAACAAACCGACAGGAAAAATTGCCTTCATCCGAGTTAAATGTATCGAGAGGAAACTCAATTATAGTAATTGTGAGCCTGATCTGAATGCACTAAATCTCTATGTTACCATCGTAACGCAAACTTTTAGCACACTGAGTCCATCCTTAAGGAATGAATTGACTTAAGCTCCCCGTGTTTGAAACAGGTACCGCGAGTCTGGACAAGTTACAATCAGTAAGAAATATGAACCCCTGGTCTAAACTAGATACCGTGCGTATGGACTGAATAAGAAGAGTCGTTACTAAATACATGGCATCAGAAATAAAACAAACGCGTGAGCATTTACTACCGCGAGCTTTGAGCAAGTATTACTTTCCTGGTAAAGTACCACAAATCGATTTTTATATAGCATGGACTTTGTTTCATTTTTCTTTATTATGTCAGGCATGTATGTATGTTTTGTCATGGGCCCAATATCCGTTCATTGATCTATTGGACTTGGTTTACGAAGCAGCCTATATGCCTTGTGAAATTGTAAAAATATTTATTTCACAAATCATCATATATTTGGTATATTTTTGGAGCTTAACATCTAACTTGTCTTAATCACAAGAGCTTTTGCCTTAAAATTGTGTTTAACAACTCTCAAATATATCACAAACATGTGTAGTTCAGCACAATTAACTAAATTTTGACAAGTTTTGACACTTAATGACTTTAAAGAATATGAAGGCAAGTTTCACTCACTTTTATATTTTAAGTTCCCAGGCATATTTCGAAGAAAGATACAAAACACAAATTTATGTGTGAGGGAAATATGCCTTCATATGTAATTTTTAACTTTTGTGAATGTAAATATTGCGCTGTAACCCAATTACTTAGTTGTTATGCCCATTAAAATACACATTAAATTATATGTGTTTTGTTGTTAATTTATAATGTAGTAACTTTTGGTATATGTTTTCCGTGCACGATGTAATGTTACATTTTATTTATGTGAAGAATAATACATTTTGTATAAATGTACGAATTTTGTGGACAAAGTAAGGGAATCAACTCTTTCACCACAGTTGTTTACATCGCTCCATGACATGTAATGAACACTCACATCGCTTATATAAACAATCACTAGGATTCACATTTTTCTTAAATTGTTTATAAGCTGAAGCTCTTGCCAAAATTATTTGAGATCCTTGATAGTTATCAAGAAGGACATTTCCCTCTCAGCGTGAAATTGCGAAATTTAAAAACACATGTACCTATTCTGTTCTTACAATGATGTATTTTATGTACTATTTAAGAACTGTTAAACGATTTATTAGTCAATACTTATGACAAATCACATTTCCAGTGCACTTTCATACACGTATAAGTTCAAAATATTAGAAAAATAAGAAATATAAATATCACATATGCATTCATATATTCACACTACACGCTTGTTTATGTAGATATAAATCAAACTACATCAGACATAAATAATGATTTGAATGTATAGAAATAAAACTGCTTATTAATGAAAAACAAACATACTATATATTTCAATGCTGAAATATCGAACAACACACACTTTCATCTCGAAAGCAGATATTTCCGAAAGAGGTTTTGTTACAAACGGTTATATCTGTTATATTGCGATGTTTCTTATAAATAAGATTCTTTCAACTTACATCTGGTACAAGTTTTATAAGCCTGTGCTTTGCATAACACTTCTCATGCTGTGAAGGTTAATAACGTCTTGTCATGAATAATTGACTATATGCTGCCCCATAATTGAATTTAACGCGCAAGACGAAAGAAGAAAACACTAGGTCGATGAGAGGCCGTGTTATTGAGTGCCTTTTGTATATGTTTAAGGAAACCTTTGTCTTTTGCTTTCAGGTGGCGTTTTCACGAAACCGTGTTAGGATCTGCAAAAGGGTCCGCTTGATTAATAGAAAATACAATACTACTACTACTACTACTATAACTACTACTACTACTAATACTACTACTACAACTACTACTACTACTACTACTACTACTACTAGACTACGACGACTACAACTACGACTACTACTACTACTACTACTACTACTACTACTACTACTACGACTACGACTACTACTACTACTACTACTTCTTCTTCTTCTTCTACTACTACTACTACTACTACTACTACTGCTACTACTACTACTACTTCTACTACAACTACTACTACTACTACTACTACTACTACTACTACTACTACTACTACTACTACTACTACTACTACTACTACTACTACTACTACTACTACTACTACTACTACTACTACTAAAACAACAACTACTTCTACAACAACAACAACAACAACAACTACTACTACTACTACTACTACTACTACTACTACTACTTGTACTACTACAACTACTTCCACTACTACTACTACTACTACTACTACTACTTCTACAACTACTACTACTACTACAACTACTACTACTACAACTACTACTACTACTACTACTACTACTAGTACTACTACTACTACTACTACTACTACTACTACTACTACTACTACTATTACTACTACTTCTGCTGCTGCTGCTGCTGCTACTACTACTACTACTACTACTTCTACTACTACTACTACTACTACTACTACTACTACCACTACTACTACTACTTCTGTAACTACTGCTCTTTCCTGATATTTTTACCGTGGCATTCATGTTTAACCAATGTAAGTCATCAGGCTGCTTACTCAAATGCTGCTTTTACTGTTACTACGTAGTTATCTGTTATACAAACTATGCTACGTAAGCCTTTTCTACCCCAATTAATGCATACATAGACGTAGTGTTATGTTGTACGAAACAATATGTCCTCCTGTTATTCATCTTTGTCCTTTTTTTATAAAATGAATTTATTTCGTTTAAAAAATGGATTTTAGAGACGCCCTCGAGCTCTTTAATGGGAAAAACACAATCTGAGCCGGTCGCAATGCGGAAAACATATAGTTTATACAATTACAAGATCTCTTACTGTTCAGTTCAATTAAACATAATTTGAAAGTCACACAAGTTAAGAGTACTAGGCCTTCCTAAAAACGTTATATTTAATTCGGCGCTCTTGTCACTGTCAATATGAAGAATAAAACTTGGTAAATAGAATTACGCAAATAGGTCGTTTAAGTAGGGCATTTCATAAATTATTATTTTCGACATGTAAATCCTTTAAATACACCAATAAAAGACATTTTTGTAGAAAATATCAATCTCGATAATAAAATTGACATCACTTCTGCCAAGCTGTATTTTAATTACAATTGACCTTTTCAATTTATGAAATTATTATTAATATTTGTATTATTAAGAACTGTTAATTCTTACATGTATCATATACACCTCACGTCATGTGCCAACTATACAATTATCTAGTGCGCTTCAAAAGTTAACAACTTAACTTTTGGCTCTTCTATTACGCATTGTCAGTTTGTGTTAAATTCTCCTCGTTCAAAGGCAAATTATGTTAAACGTGAAAGATATAAACGACTGATTTGACGTTATATGTATTAAATAACTATGTAAATACCCAATAATAACATACATACAAACCTAAATTGAACAACAACAATCATTTGATTATTGCTACAGTCAAATGATGACACTATAACCTTGTCTGGCTTAAATGAAGTATTATATGTGCATGTCATGAAACAGACGGTAAGTTCAACGGCAATTAAATTTGGCTCTTAGGTTAATATCATTAACTTCCACAGATTCTTTACCTCTGAAATGTCAACGGCCGAATCAACCGATATATTTATCTAAAATTACGAACAACGTAATCCGATAAGAAATATTCGCATGGAAGAAGATTAGGTGATAACTATTATCTAAAATCGGATGTCTATTAACGAAATCATTTTATCCCATTTTCAACGCGACATTGACGGTATAACACCTTATGGAATATACTAGCCTGTATTCAACCTTGTGGGATATACCTGTCGCGTGCACGGACTACTTTTTACTTTATCACTGAATGATTTTTCATAAGAAATAAAGTCGAGAAAACTTTAGCTGGTCATATGACATACTTTTTCGCCATCGTAATAATGAATCAGCTTATTGATGGCGACATAAAATGACATACTTATCAGAGCTGCAGATAAGGGTCGTTTTTTCGCAATAACGAATTATTTTCAAGTCCGTTACGTATTTATTTTAAAATCTTGTCGTACCATTCAGAATTACAAAATCAAGTAACGAATATTATTTTAACATCCGATCGTATCGATTTTTATTGAGTTCTTTTCGCGAATTAAAGATCTTTTTGGTACTTATATAGAATGGTTATCGGGTTTGTTTAACAAAGCGCATTTTTGTCCAATAAAAGCGGCGTGTACAGTCTATTTGTCAAAAAACAATGGCGGCGCCCAGAGAGCGTCCTAAAAAAATGCAAAGCGTGCAAAAACACGCTTTTAACATATTGTACTCAAGATGAGCCGAAGTTGAATGTTAAGAAAGACATTATAGAAGAGATCATATACGATGTTGTATGTTCAGTTGCCGACACAGTCGGAAAAGCTAAAAAAACGCGACACGACGGGTCCAATCTTAAAAAAAAAAAAACATTTAACGAGTGGAAGGGACAATCCCGTGGCTAATCGTTGAAAAGATTGAAGGGAAGACCCGTTTTAATTGTGAAATATGTAAAAATTCATCGAAGGCATGCAGTCTAAGCGCAGTTTGGGCATATGAAGGTATTTGAAAAATAAAATTGTATAATACTGAATAGAAACTGTTGAACTCGTATAAATTAAGTTGCTTATGTTTATTTTGATTATTTGCATGAAAATAACCATTATTATTTATTTTTAGGTCATTACATTAGAAAAGTTAAGAATTATTTTCCAAAACTTAGTAGTAACGTTAAGAATTAAATGTCAGAGTTAAGAATTCTTTTTGAAAGTCTTGTAGTAACGTTAAGAATTTCACAAAACCTTATCTGGAGCTCTGACTTATTGCGTCATTTTCCCGATTTTTTTTGACGATTTATTATAAACGCGACTTATTTCACATGTACATGTACTGTATATCGACATATTTGAATTGTCAATTTATCACATTTTCCTTATTTCGTGTAATGTACATTGTTTATAATCCATCCATATACTTTTGACATTTAAGAATCTACAACAAGCCATACAAATATCGCACAATTCATAAATAATCTGCAATATTTGCTTTCCGATGTAATTCACGTTAGGCATAGAGCTGTGTAAAGTATAAGATGGTAAAAATAGCACCACACTGGAATTCGGAACGTCCCATTTTGTACACGGGTATTATCCACTCATTTATCTGTTGTGTAATGGAATGTTTTCCATCCCTTGTGTATTTATATATTAAATTATTCTGTACAATAGGGGCATTTACCATAGACAAATAAAACATTGTGCAAGTTTAAACATAATAATGTTTGTATGCAGAAATCTGCAAATGCAACCGAGTTTACCAACGGCTATTATTTAATAATTGCTCCGGTTCGTAAACTCATTTGAATATAGTAATAGGATGACATTAGGGTCTTTATTTAACTATGCTAAAAAAAATATTAAAGACCCTAGATGCAAAATCGTTAATTATTGAGTTAAATGGATTATTAGATGGATTTTAAAGGATACTTAAAGGTCAGATACTAGTTCGAACTTGTTTCGGTTTTTGTTTGTACTTTTGTCGTTCCCTGTTCTCGGGGAAATGATTTTAACATGGGCGCAATTGATGCATCGGATCACACACGGCATACCCATAACATTACATAAATCAAAGTATTGAAAGTACTGGTTTGATGTTGCTTTTGAAGAGGATGGATATATAGAGGATATTTGTTGGATTCGGTGGAATATCGATTTTCCCAGAAATAAAGCGAAAATTTTCGATATTTCACTGTTATTTTTCACTGTTTAAAACAATGAAATACCAGTTTATTTCACTGATATTTCTGTATACATCACCGGAAAGCATAAAATAAATAAGCATCCATTTAAGTTAATCTTCATCACCGCAATTGTGTAATTTTTATTGCTTGTCATTTATCCACTGGTCAATAGTTAATGGTTGTGGTGCAATCGTTTTCGTTCTCGGACACTGCACTCCCTTAAATGAGATTTATTTACAAAAATATCTCATATTTGAACTTACAATTCTTTTGGGAGTAATGGTCCAGACAACTGGATAAAACAGCAACAATATGCTAACCCATTATTTTTCGAGGAACATAATTGAGAATTCCTGTGCTAGCCCCCAATCACAGTATGTTGGGGTATAATAATAGTAAAATTTTGTTTTTCTTCTCAAAAGATTGTCGTAGTTTTAAGTTGAGGAATATATCATCCAAGACTACAACTATTAGAAAGCCAATTGTTTACTATTTGTTTTTATTGATAAACAATGTTTTGTAACAATCTATACTATACATAGATAGCTTTAACAGCACAATGTGGCTCACCTGAAACTGATTGTTTCCTAGTGTTGGTAACTAATTTTTCATGAAGATCTAGAAAAAAAGGCATTGTGAGAATGAACAAACTATTTGCGTCTATCCGATCTATTTGAGCTTTGTTACCAAGTTCCTACTTTTATTTATTTGAACATTCTGATCGACTGCCATGAAGATCAGGTAAAAAATGTAAGTGTTATCATAGATTTTAATGATTTTAGTTATTGATCAAATGCTTAGAAGCACATGACCCACGTTGGAATGTGACCTGTTAATCACTAGACTAGACCTTGTGACCTAAATGTTGACTATGATACTTTCAAGCTTGACTTTGAAATCATTTAAAATAATGTTCTCACCAATTTACAAGTGGATCAGAGAGAGAATGTGACCACTAAAGTATTAACAGACTTTTTCTAAGATTTGAACTAGTGCCCTAATTTTTGATAGAATATGAAACCGAAAATGACATAGAAGTAACTTGTTTCATACGAATCTGGCAAAGAAGTGACACCCAAATTAAAACATTGTAAAATGATATCTTATTTGTTCACAATAAACTTTGGATAAAATACAACAGACAAAGAGTGATAACAAAAGCTCACCTTGTCACATCATTACAAGTGAGCAAAATAACCAAAACGATGACATCATATAATTGCCCAATTACTTCCAATAACAATTAAATGTTACGTTTGAAACAAATACAATACCTTCCCTTTCTTACCACAGGCTGTTTAAAACAAGATAGCCCTGTATCGCTCACCCAAAACTCCTTTTATCGTGTCAAAAACTTGTGTATGATTTTACTAAGTTGTAACCTAGCTTTAGCCTGCACATGACCAACTTGCAAATTCAGCTTTTGATTTGATTAAGATGGACATTGTAAGCAATTTTCATGAACATCAGGAAGATAATGTGACCTGTAGAAAGGTAAAGGAAGTTTTCTATATTTTGACCTAATGACCTAGTTTTTGACAAACTTCCAACTTTCCAACTGAAACTTTATTTCAACGAGATAACATTCTGTCCAATTTTCTTGAAGATCTGGAAAAAAATGTGACCTCTGGAGTATTCAATTACATTTTCTGTGATTTGGTTTGTTGACCTAGTTTGGACCACATATGATCTACTTTCAAACTTAACCTAGAATTGACCGAGATGAACATGTACCAACATAAGACAAACAAGGGCTGTTTGTAAAACATGCATGCCCCCATATGGGCTGTCAGTTGTAGTGGTAGCCATTGTGTGAATACATGTTTTGTCACTGTGACCTTGACCTTTGACCTAGTGACCTGAAAATCAATAGGGATCATCTGCCAGTCATGATCAATTTACCTATGAAGTTTCATGATCCTAGGCCTTACTATTCTTGAGTTATCATCAGGAAACCTTTTTACTGTTATGAGTCACTGTGACCTTGACCTTTGACCAAGTGACCTGAAAATCAATAAGGGTTATATACCAGTCATGATCAATGTACCTATGACGTTTAATGGTCCTAGGCGTAAGCATTTTTGAGTTATCATCCGGATACTATTTTACTGTTTTGAGTCACTTTGACCTTGATCTTTGACCTAGTGACCTAAACATCAATAGGGGTAATCTGCAAGTCATGATTAATGTACCTATGAAGTTTCATGATCCTAGACGTAAGTTTTCTTGAGTTATCATCCGGAAATCATTAAACTGTTTTGACTCACTGTGAACTTGACCTTTGACCTAATGACCGGAACATCAATAGGGGTCATATGCCAGTCATGATCAATGTACCTATGTAGTGTCATGATCCTATGCCTAAGCATTCTAGTCAATGTGACCTTACCCTTTTATCTAGTGACCTGAAAATCAATAGGGTTAATCTGCCAGTCATGATCAATGTACACATAAAGTTTCATGATCCTATGCCTTAGCGTTCTTGAGTTATCATCCGGAAACCATCTGGTGGACGGACCGACTGACAGACTGACCGACATGTGCTAAACAATATACCCCGAACAAGCCACATAAAAAATGCAGCATAACACATTCTAAAAGTAAAAGACATCTGTGCAATGATATCTTTTCTTCAAATGGTAAGATGAACAAACAAGAGGGCCTGAAAGGCCCAAAGTCGTTCACCTGAGATAACAAGATATTATTGTGACAAATATTGTGACCAAAATTCATGAAGATCGGAAAATTAATGTGACTTTTCGAGTGTTAACACTGTTTTACTATAGCAATATAAGGGAAAATGCCCTACCCCCTGGCAGCCATGTTTTTCAACCAATTGTAACCATTTTCGAACTGATCCAAGATATCATTAAGACTTATATTCTGGCCAAATTTTATGAAGATTGAAATATAAACGTGGCATCCACAGAGTTAACAAGGCAAATGTGGACGGCTCACGATGGCAATAAAGCGATCACAAAAGCTAACCATGAGCACGTTGTGTGATTACACTCAATGCGTTCAAATTTTTCTCACAGGCTTTGCCATTTGCCTTTATAGTATGGATGGCTTTGTTATTATTTATTGCTATCATGTACCTGCAATATTGTGTGTATGTTTACAATACACAAAGCATATGACATAAATAGACCAATTGAGCTTACACTAATCTGATTACTATAGCCAGGTCAATTAAGGACTTAAAAAACATTTTGTTATCCTGATTTCATGAAGACTTGAGATATTTATGCACATAGAGTTTCAAGATATGGGATTATCCACAAATAAAAAGTATTTTTGATCTGTGTTGTGCAGGCTCTTTTTCCATTACTATCAAAGTAATATTTCCATGTGAAAAGGATGTAAATTTTTTCATTCAACCATTGTGTATAAAGAACGGTTCTGCATATAATTTGACATTTTGATAGGAGATGACCAGGGTGACAGAGAAAAGGGATATGCATTTGAGATCTGGTCAGGACTCCATATAAAAGTGGTTATATTTAAAAATGTTTAATTACCACATGACGACGGACTCTAGATCTTCGTGACATGACTAAGGTTCTAAATTAATCTAGTATGAACATTTGAACTATATCTTATTAAATCGATTAAAAAATAATATTTGATATACAAATTTAATCTACCAATGTGTACAGATACTACTTAACATATATATTTGACTGTATTGAATGTAGGAACTAGTTAAAATATCCATTAGAAAAAGAGATCAGGATATGAAATATTCATTGCCTGAAGCAAAGACCGTGGAGCTATATTTTTATATCTTTAAACACACTGATTAAAGAAGTAAAACAATACATTGATACAACAGAGGTAAAATCATCCCCTCTGAACAATATGATACATAATTATGTATCATATCTTTTTTATCTGGATCTGGATAGGTACACAACAGGATGCGTAGGTGTGCGCGCTGCGGGAGATATATATATATGTATTTTGGATTTAATTTAATTCACTGAAATTCATCACTGAAGTTACAGTATGATCTCATTTGATATAGATGTACATGATTGTATCAAACAAAATATATTAAATACTTATCAGTATTATTCACTGTCATGATTTCAGTATCATTAAAATGATTTCAGTAAAGTCTATCATTCATATGCATCAATTTTGTAAATATCTCTATAAGTATACTACATGAAAACATTTTTGAAACAAGGGCTGTCTGTAAAACATGCATGCCCCCTATATGGGCTGTCAGTTGTAGTGGCAGCCATTGTGTGAATACGTTTTTTGGCACTGAGACCTTGACCTTTGGCCTAGTGACCTGAAAATCAATAGGGGTCATCTGCGAGTCATGATCAATGTACCTATGAAGTTTTATGATCCTAGGCGTAAGCTTTCTTGAGTTATCATCCGGAAACCATTTTACTGTGTCAAGTCACCGTGACCTTTGACCTAGTGACCTGAAAGTCAATAGGGTTCATCTGCGAGTCATGATCAATGTACCTAAGAAGTTTCATGATCATAGGCGTAAGCATTCTTGAGTTATCGTCCGGAAACCATTTTTTAAAGTTGAGTCACTGTGACCTTGACATTTGACCTAGTGAACTGAAAATCATTAGGGGTCATCTGCAAGTCATGATCAACGTACTTATGAAGTTTCGTGATCCTAGGCTTAAACGTTGTTGAGTTATCATCCGGAAACCATTTTACTATTTCGGGTCACCGTGACCTTGACCTTCGACCTAGTTATCTGAAATTCAATAGAGATCATCTGCGAGTCATGATCAACGTATCTATGAAGTTTCATGATCCTAGGCATAATCGTTATTGAGTAATCATCCGGAAACCATTAAACTATTTCGGGTCACCGTGACTTTGACCTTTGGCCTAGTGACCTCAAAAAGGGTCATCTGCGAGTCATGATCAATGTATCTATGAAGTTTCATGATCCTAGGCATAAGCGTTCTTGAGTTATCATCCGGAAACCATTTTACTATTTCGGGTCACAGTGACCTTGGCCTCTTACCTAGTGACCTGAAAATCAATAAGGTTCATCTGCGAGTCATGATCAATAAACCTATGAAGTTTCATGATCCTAGACATAAGCGTTCTTGAGTTATCATCAGGAAACCATTTTACTATTTCGGGTCACCGTGACCTTGCTCTAATTATTTTAATTGATAGATAGACGGAGCACGTCTTTTATGCGCACTGATTAATTATCCATGGCTTTGTGTAGTGAAGTATATGCAGGTCGTAAACGATACATATCGTTACACTGTTTCGGACTGATTCCGACATTTTACTTACAACATATTTTGAACAACTATTCGTGTTTGAAGAAAATCGAGAAGATCTTACTTTTCTTAGAAATACAAACACTTGCTTATGGAAAAAAAACGCTTTTATTACTTAACTGAAAAAATATCTATTTTAACTAAGGGCAAACAATTTATTGAATTTTGTATCTAAATCTTATAAGCTAGTGGGCTTCTTACGGCGCAATACAGAATATGTGAATTAATATTTGGCAAGAGCTTAACTAAACTACATGGTTCTTCGTCATTAATGTAATACAATCAGCTATATTTAAGGACGTCATTTTGTTTACTTACACAATGTACTTGACATCATTCATCGTGCCTGAGCTGATACGAAAATATACGATCTATAATGGAAAAATAAACAGTCAACATATGAACAGAGTGAGCAAATTAGAAAATGAGTATAAGTAAGGAGTTAGCGTGTTTTTTTCTGATATAAAAACTAGTCATTAAAATCAATAACCATTTCAACACGTCCCTCTCAAAAAATAGAAAATGTGGTTACCGAAACACACACGTTTTTTGTACGCGATAAGATATCATGTAATGGAATTTTTGAAACATATCTAACATTAAGAGGCACAGCATGTTGTGAGGTATCTATTTAGCTAAACTTCAAACATGTATATTATCCATATTACCTTCTAAACAAGTCACTATCATAGAACAGACAACACTTATAACCGAAAGGCAAAGTTTGGACTGTTGTGAAACGCGTTTCCCTTGAACAAGTCGAGTGATATTATGTTTGAACGCTTGATTGTATTATTTAAAAAATGTATATATATATATATACGTTAAAACCTAAATAAAACAAAACACCAAAACTATGCGAAATCTTGACATTTTTTTACAAACATGTCAGACAGAGATTTGTTTCTGATTAATTTTCGAATAAGCATTCTTCACATAAAATACCCCAAACGCAAAATAAAATTTTAAGAATTATGATCCATAACTCAACTCAAATCTGGAGCCGTAGCAACTAATGACTGATACAATTGAACAGATGCGTGTGTGGTTCATCATTGTGTTCCACCAAAACAGCGACATTTGTTTGTTTTATAAAAAAAATTTGCACAAGATAATCAGGACTAGAATGGTATGTCAGTAAAAGAAGCTCATTCACTGGAGAAATGACCATTCGAATACACGAGTTAAACAAGAAAATTATGAAAACACACTTAGCGGACTTATAATGCATTTATCCACGGAATTTGCTAAGCTGTTAAAATTCGAAAGAAAGCACCAGATTAAGGAAACGCAAACCGTTTCGTTTGACCACTAGATTATACTGAAATGGCTGGTGAAGTGTTTGTCAAATTTAAAACGTTATGTACAGTCATTATTCTATGTGTTTGTACACTTACAAATCATATTTTATTTTTTTTGTGTAAGAAAATTAAGACACGAAAAATACTTTAAAAAGACAGTTGTCGAAAAATTTAAAGACTCAAATTAAGGTGTCTGAAAATTATAATTATTTGGAAATAAATGCAATAAGTAATTGTACAATCTTTTTCTTTTGGATTAACTCTTCTTTTTCTGCTTAAAGAAATAAATGCAACCTCACAGCTTTGCTAACTCTTGCTTGAAATGATAAAAACCAAGAAAGTAAAACCAGAAAGCATTCTGCTTCCTTAACAAGACGACCCTGCTGTTGGTTTTGTCAATTATTTTATAACAGTATGCATAATTTTCCCCCAATTACGCGAATGTAAAAGAACACTGCCCTCAGGCAAGCACTTGCCAGGTTTTATTACCTTATACATCCATGATCGAAGTGCCACGAGATAAGTGAAAACAGGGCCAACGCCTGTAGCATAGCGCGATTAATTAGAGCCAGGAAAAAAATTTGCTAAAAAAGAGTGTATCCGAAAACTTACAGATTTCGAAAACTTAGAGTATTACGGTATTATTTATTTGACCTGCGTAAGAAACAAAATTTACTACAGCAAATACACATAATCTAGTATTCGTTCGGTTTAACACAGTGGTATTTTAGACCCATTTCAAACAGAATGGTCTTCTGTACTGCAGATATCATACACTGTTTACACTTTAATTGATATTATTTGCACACATATTTACAGACATCGAGAACTCACGTTCACATAAAGGCACAGGATGGTTCTTAAACAAGCTTCAACATAATAATTGCTATTTGTCGAGTACACGCACGCAGTTGTGTCTAGTCGGCGCTGATAATGACTTCAAAAATTATGTTTCAGCTGAGTCATGGCATATCCGTTTTTTAACAATCCTAATAATGATTCACATAATTGTAGCATAACTCTAGTATCGTTGCAATGGTTGATTTCTGTTATTTTACCCATTTAGTTCGTTAGCTTGACATATAATTAACTTCAAGTTTGTTTTTGTCAAATAATCAAGACCACTTCCGCCAACGATCATTTTGAAATGTAATATCTAATGAAAAATGTTCGTTGACAATATGTGTACAAGACATCACATACACGTATTTACATTTTGTTTCACAATAGAAAAGTAACACTATCATACATTATTATTGCTATATTTTAATACCTTATTAATGCTGAATATTACAGAGTATTAATGCAGTATACCTTATGCTATAATATGTTTTCTGACAGTGTAAAATAGATTTTTTATGAACATGAAAAGTGTGTCACTGATTCAAAGTTCCACTTAAAAAACTATAAAAAAAAAGTAACTGACCTAGAAAGGGGCCAATCTCTGTGTAATAAGCCAGATACCGGATAGTTACTTGTGTATCTTCATAAGTTAACGTACTGCAGAACAGAACATATATTTTATTTACATAAAGAAGTACGTATGACGACAGCGAACATAGAAATAAGAAGAATTAAATATCACTTGAATATGGGAAGTGCTAATAAACGAAAGCGATTCACATTGCTTGTATTGCATAATACAATTATACACATTTTACATCATACATATCGAAAAAAGAATCATGTCATTAGTGGGAACGGATTAATCATTAAGCAACTATAAACAAATTAAACATATATTTCTATAATTTAAGCAACAACACATTTACAAAGTAAAGATAACAGCAATGTGTTGCTTAAGGTGACAAAAGCTAAACTTACAAGAATAGTATTGTATTAACAGTGTATAAATAATACAGACGATATTGGTTGACAATGTAACAACGTTCTCAGCTCTACAGCTTCTTGAAGTGGCAATCCAGTTTAAAACTAAAGCAGATGTTTATCTTTACATCGCTGTTTGCTGTTTGTCGAAGTTTCTTGATTTATGAAGTAATTATCACGTACATTAATGTCAGAATCAGCCGCATGATCTATTCTGTTATGAAACTATCAATACTTCTACCATATAAGTTGTTTATACTTTGGCTGGATTGCATTTTCAAAATGCTTAAATCATGCCTGACGAACATGTGGCACATATACATCTATAAGAATAGATATACATTAAGCGATATATAAAACTAGGCCCCCGTTTGTTGTCGCCTATTATACAGCATCATTGGTAAGGAAATCGAGTCAAAATGAAGATAAATTATATAAATACAACCATTAAGTTATAACAACCGGAAAAAATTAAAACAAATGCATACTATTACCCCAGACTGTGGTGGTGCAGTGGCTGAATGTAGGGCGCAAAATCCAAATGGCATCGATTTGGGTTAACCTTTTGTTTTCACAGTATATGCCTTGTTTTAAATACCTTATGTATACTTGTTTAAATTGATGAAGCTTTTAAATATTTAGGTTTCGTGTTTTTATATATTTCGTTTCTTATCGTGCACTTAAAGTACACATTAATTTTGAACTACAAAGCCGAATTGGCGTCTCGAAATGTGCAGCAACCACTTATGGACTGAGCAGTTACCTTACGGCTACCGGTTTAAGTCTACTTGTAGTCACATTGTAGTCATATATATATTGCTAAAATAATTAACAATATTATTATCTTAATTTAGAATCGAATACGGTTTGAATTTGATATTATGAAATGCGAGTTTTAAATACATCTTATTATAACCGCTGTTGTATTAATGGAAAATCAATTTACATGACGCCTTATCAGTGATCGCTCCGCCCACTTAATCTCGTGGCTCAGCGGGAAGAAAACCTAGACAAGCTAACACCAAAATGGCTTCTTTGCCTATAGACTGCATATAGATTAACGCGATATTCCGGATGATTGTATGGACGTTTTTCAACACCATATTACACTTGTAAAGGGGTTGATGCCATTTAGTGATTCTGCAAATGCAAAAATATACGATTAAAGAGAACATCAGCTATTTATAACGGGTAAATCGGTACATTAAGCACGCTCTCAAACGCTTGCGCGCTTACCGAAATCGAACTCGTTATTACGTGTAATGGTGGTATTTGCAATAAATTAACACTTCACCGGTATTTAACCGTGTTATTAACAAAATTATTACCGAAACATTCCCTCCTACCCGTGTATTTGACACGAAATAGCGCTTTATAACTGGGAATTCGGTGAAGTTTTACGCGCTTTCTGACGCCGGGTGGGTACCTCAATCCCACATGTTATTGCGTATAAAAGTGATATTAATCATATTAAACATTGCTTATGGGACATGTATCAATCACTATAATTTAAAGCGCAAAAACAACACAGTAAGTTTGGACATTGTATGATATAAAATTAGCGTTGTACGAAATGGAATACGGTCAGGCTATTATAAATTAATAAGGCTACCAATATTAGACGCTCGCGCAGGTACCGACTTCCCCGAAGTTGCCGCATTTATTGGTTAACTAATATCAGTAATAAAAACTCTTTTACAATAGCATTTATCGATACGTCTTTATTTAAATAATAACAAAATGGTTTTCACTTGTTTCTGACACACACAGAAACGCGATTTTTAACGGGGATTTCGTAAAGTTACACGAATTGGGTACCAAAATTCTCAATTATTTTACATGCACACGTGACATAATACATACTTAATAATGCTTAGTTATTGCTTAAATGACATTTCATGTTTGTGAAATAAATTAATGTTCTATAAAGGTAATTCTTGAAGCTTCCACTCGCTCTTGTCAAGACCGCATTGCCGCGTTGGAAATGGTATAAATTTAATTCATCTAACTTATCTTTCTGGATACCAAATGTCAGAGTTGCATTAATCCTTTTTACGCCGTTTTTGCCAAATTTCATTTCCGTTTTTTAATCCGAACAAAATAAACGAAACTCGTTTAAAAAATGAGATCTAGGCATTCGAGCTCCTAGTGTGGATAAAAGCGTTTATTGGTGACACCACATGAGTGCAAATGTGTAGTAACCGTTAATAAGATAATATATCACAGGTCACCTTCAAATGACATGTATGATGTCAATTAAGTGCATTACTATCAGAGTAATAAAACACAGCATGAATTATGCTTCATGCTGGGTTTTATTTTTCTTTAAGTAATGCAGATGAACCTCGCTTCTGACCTAGTAACTGATAAAACTATTTAAAAAAAACTGAAATATTATGTGATAATCAGATCTATAACATAAACTAATTAAATCTGCTAGTATATCCGATAAAAATATATTATAATTGTCTTTGACAGCGTTGACGTTCAGTTGTTCGTGGTGACGACCGCATGTATTTATACATCTCTTACACTTCTCAAGATCTCTTTTCGGCTTTGGAAACGATATAAATTAAATGTCACCAACTAATCTTTCTGGATATCGATTGTCCGAGTTACATAATCCCCATTGACACCGTTTAACCATTTTTAATCGTTTTTTTAAAGAGGAAAACAAAAGAAACTCGTTGGAATAAAAGTGAACCTAAACATGTAGCTTGTCTAGAAAATGGCGGACAGGTCGTTGCTAACGAGTGCGCCCGATAAATCGATCGCTGATTGGTGGATCAATTCTAATGGGCGGAGCGATCATAGATAAGGCGTCATGTCAATTGTATTATGAAACATATCTATGTTTAAGCATCTAAAGACATTACTGAACATGCCATTGTGGCATTGGTGTATGTTAAGCTGAAGGTGTTCCCTCGAAATTAAATACTACCTTATCAAAAAAATAAAGTAAATGTGAATAGCATTGCAATGAAAAAAATATCATAATTGTATTTGAAAGGTATGTTAAATGAGTTTTTAAGCTAAAAGTACATTTCTGGTCGCCTATTATTTATTGAATGACTCCCACGGCACATATAAACTTTAATTTCAGTTTGTTCCGATGTAAATCTGGATATAAATCTGTTAAGTTCTGCATTGTTTTCACTTGAATTTAATATTCACGGGTATTAAGTTTAGATCAAGTTTCATTTGTATTTGATAAATGGTATATATGGAAGGAAATATAACGCGCGTAAACAGTGTATCTTTTTTTAGCTGTTTTAGTTTTTTTGTCTCAGTGCTGATGTAAGATTACAGTATAATGCTTACGTGCACATATAGTTGTATTTAATCTCTTACTTAGACAGAAATAACATGTAGTCAATCATTGAATCAACAATCACGTTGTTATCTCCATTGTCGGAAACCAGTTATAAGACTTGTCCATAATTTAAATGTATATCAAACAATTTCAGGGTAATGATAAAGTCCATAGACTTTGGTCTCGAACAACATTGCAACGATTATTTATTTCGGTAGCACAGACACTAGAAAAAGGAGAAACATAGTTTTATTCAAGAACCTGTTTAAGAACACGATAGAGGCGTTACATCAATAAGGCTAGTTACTAAGATAAATGATTACATTACTATATATATATATATATATATATATATATATATATATATATATATATATATATATATATATATATATATATAACACGCTAAATATATTACTAAATGTTGAAAGCACATCACATGCACACTGCATAAGTGAATAAAATATATAAGGTTGAGGTTATTAGAAAATGTATTCAAATATAAATGTATTTATAATTTGCAAAATCTTAATATACATGTATGTCAATAACACTTATGTAACATATTTTGAATGTAATACAAACGAGATTGCTCTGAAGCGTTAAACTGAGTTTGAGGACAACCAATTGTAAAAACTTGACCTATTGACCATGTTTTGCCTCTGAAGCAGTAACACGGTTTTTTAAGACTTGATCAAGAGAACTAGTTTTGCGACGCAGGTAACAAACAGTTGAACAGATACACTTTCAAAACAGTTTTGTCAAGATTGAGTCATTTATATGGCTTTGATAGTAGAAACAAATTATTGTTCTAAGATTTGATTTGTTTACATATTGTTTTTGTTTAAAAAAAATCTAAATCAATTAAGCATACGTCGATAGCATCGAAAGTCAAAAGCTAATTGAAGCGCTCTTGAGTGCGTTTCTTGGGTAGAACCAGTCCTTGGTGTCTGTTGGGGAGATCTAAAGAACGATCCAACAGTGGGCTTCGAGGTCGCTAGGCTGGCACCATATCACATAAACCACGGTTTGGGATATTGCTTTTATAAATTTTATAGATGTATCTGATGGTGTTTTTTCTTAAGATATTACACGGTGGTCCAAATCTATGATTCACATGCTCATGTTCACTCTTGATCTAGATATTGTCGAGATAAACATTTTGTTAACGTAGTATAAAGATTGAGCCATGCATATGACTTTTACAAAGACAACGCTAATAAGATTTGACGGAATAAATTATTTTTTGAATTCGCGTATTTTAATTCATACTGAACCGTGAAATTGTAAAGATAAAACTTCTGACCAAACACCATTTATTTATCTTAAGTTTTTAATATTTGCCTTTAGTGTGGTATTAAGTTTTTTTGTAAAATTTGAGCCGCTGACCTTGTTTTTTGACTAACGTAACCAAGATTCATACTCGGCTTGGTTTATACAGTGAATACAATTATTGTCTTAGTTTTGACCCGGTGACAAAATTTCAAGACGAAAGTTACACATATTCACAACCAACCGTGATATTTTTTCGATGATTCGCAGTTTGATCAAGTTTACAAAAGATCTAATGCAAAATATGTCATCGATCGTGTACTAGTAATCGATGCTCACAACCCGACAAACTACGCACGCCGATGGACCCCGGACGGACATGGAGTGAAAAAATTGCTCGTGCAAAAGTGAGCTTAAAAGTGAAATAAAAGTTAAACTATATGATGCATTAAGTTTTAAAATCTTAAGAAAGTAAAGTGCGTTGTGAAAAACACAATCATTTACTTAAAGTACAGCATTTTTTTAAATAAGTATTATAACTAGAAATACATGTACTCGAATGTGTCACATATAATCGTCTGCGAACAGTATCAAACAATCCGAAGACCGTACATTCGTATTCAAAAGGGAAGTGCTATTTGTCTATGATAGTGCCTTATGTAATTGTTTCCGAGTAGCAGAGAAAAAAAAACATAAACAAAGCATGACGTTTGCCCCATAAACGTTTTGAAGTGAATGACGGAAAAAATTATTTACATCGCGAATTAACATCAATCGAAAGCTCGTCTAGCATGCTTTAATTCTCAAATTGCCATTTTTATCTCGTTGATACTTAAAGACATCAAGTGTATATTTTATTTATATGAAAGGCCTAGTTGCAATAATGTCTGGTAACTTAATGGGATATTAAACTCAATGTATTAATTAAAATATCATTATCTGTAAACTATTTTTTAGCGAAAATGTAATCGTTTTTAGTTATTATTGTTTGAACGAAAATATTTGTGGCAAAACCCGTGTCCGTGTATTATTATCATGTTTAAATATTATTTTATTTTTTATTTTACTGAGATAGATTAAAGGTTTACTAAACAAATGCTCGATATATATAGTTTATTTGAACTTATTATTGCATTTGGACGTAATATCGATACGAACAACATAAAGTGATATCTTGCCAACGTCTGCAGTGTTTATTATTTAAGTGACCCACAGAAAACCAATGTCAAAGTGTAATGTTATTTCAGTAGATTGCCCATCATACAATGTATCATATTTATGTCTTGTCATAGTGGGGGTACATTAAATGTCTGAATTAACGTCGTATGATACATTAAACGACCTAAGGCTTTGCTCTTTGTATCACATGTAGTTTCATGTCGATCATTGAGAAGTTTGCAGAGAATGAACATGCATAAAACATCTTAATTATTGTTTAAAGTCTGTGAAGCAACTTCATTTTTGCATCTCAGAGACTTGTCAACAAATGGATGAATTGGCATTTGTCATCAAACAATGATTTATAATATTATATGGTCGGTTACTTGATGAAAGTATCTACTGAAGAATCTATTTTTCTTCCGTTCATTTGAAATATTTCTTGACTCCAGTAACTGAGCGTTATTGTGTTATGCCAAAATAAGACAGAACAAACCTTGTTTCTCTTAGGGCAATGTCAATTATGCGTGGTGTTTACGGGTTTTTAGTTTTCACTGCCAATGAACACATGTGTTTACATTGGACAGAAAACTACCTGTAACTGTGAAACGTAGTGTTTTCAGTAATTACTTTGTCGAGTCGATTCTGTTTGGATTTCAGTGATAGATCTCGAACTCTTGTATGACTGCATTTGGGATTGTCAACACGTATAGGAAAAAATAGTTCATTTTTGCTTCATTAATATACGTTGGCATTACAAATGTGAACCATTGGTTAAAAGGTTAAAACATAAGAATCAGAATGGTTTACTATTGCCTGTATCTAAATGTTTTTTAGTTCGTCTGCTTTTCCCGACAGCAATTTTATTTGCTTAATATGAAGTAATTTTATTAGTTGAACTAGGAAATGTCGTTTTTTAAATGATGAATTTATATTGACACAACATTACCAATTGCGTGTATGTATGTTGAAGAAGTTTATTGAGTGAGTGGTCATGTAGTCACCGCATTGAACATTTATGCAAATTGATGACATTTTAAATAGAATATCACAAACATAATTTTGTTTTTACCATGCAATATGTAATTGAATAAATAAGACATGCAGATGTATGAGCAGGAATGAACTATATGAAAAATTGAGGTCTTATGTTAGAAGGTTTATCATATTTTTGTTCATTTTAAAGTCCTGTAATGACGAAACGTCTTACTATTTGACTCGAGCTACAGGTTATGAACACATTCAAGCATTGAACAACAAAAACAAACAACAACGCGAAGCTTGAGACTGGAATTCGGATGCTTATGATACATTAAAAAATCGAACACTTGCATTTGAACATTACGCCTTTAATTTCGTTAATTCGTCTCTATGTTTTCAACAACCGATGGGTTTCCAATGTCCACTTGATTACTTTCAATATTTTATATGAATTTCTTTCTGTACTTTCCTTGATTGGAACAACTGAACACTATTTGCATATTCAAAATGGCAAGTATTTTAATGGAATTAAGAAATCAGTGCACTCTCATGAAAATCAAATTTGGGAATAATAGTATCATTGCATATTTTATCTTCTGTTGAATTTATTTGAATAATCTTTCTAGTTGTTTGTCCTAAATATAATACAAATACATTTGCATGTACGGATTGACAAAATATACATTATAATTAAGGAAGGAAACACAAAGATCAAAATCATTTAACATGAAGGCTACATCTCTAGCTGCAACCTCTTAAAAGATTGAACCGAATATAAATTGCTTCACAAAGTAAACGCTTACACGTATTTGTATTTCAAACAAACGTTACTTTAGCTGTCATACAACTTTCCCTGGATTATTGTTAATGTTGTAAATGTTTGTTCAAAAGCAACTTCGCTTCTTCTTCAATAAGAAACAGATTGAACTGAAAGAAATATGAAATCGTGAATTAGTAATTATGAAGTATAATACTATATACGTTTAAAATAAACCTGAAAGTATATGGATCCTTTGAATTTTTATTGGAAACAAGCAAAATAATTGTGTGAGGACATTGTTATATATTTTACAAGCTTATATTTAATCATAATCATATTGATACGAATTAGAATATGTCTAATTTGCCTTTAAAGACAGTATAAATACATGTATTTAGAACGGCCACTAGTCATTTTATAACTTTAGTCAAATTTATTTACACACAAACAGCCATGTCGGAAATGTGAATATCTTTGCAAGGAACATAATTTCATAATTGTATTTTAAAGGTTTGTAAAAGGTTTGTAAAATGAGTTTTTCGGCCAATAAGAGACTTCTGGTCTCCAAGTCATTATGCACACCCTTATGATATGACCTCAACGGCGAATATAAACCGTAAATTCAGTATTGCCGGAGAATAATTTTAAAATGTGAATCTGTCTAGATATGCAATTATGGAAAATTAACATGAATACCCACACATATTAAGGTAAAACTATATGTTTAAGCTTAATTAAATACAAAGCCCTAATCTTATTTAAATGCTCTCTGACAAGTGTCACTCGTATTTGATAAATGATATATATGGAAGGACATTTAACGGGAATAAACAGTTTCTCTTTTTTATTAGCTTTTTAAGTATTGTTTTCTGAAAGTCTTGAAGTATGAATACTTTATATTGCTCACGGGCATATATACTTGTATTTACTGTTTAACTTAAAAATACAGAACAATTATTGAATTATCCACGACGTTGTTTTTAATTGTCGGCAAACAGTGATGGGACTGGTCCATAATTAAAATTTTTGTCAAACAATTCCAGGGCAATTATAACGTCTAGAGACTCTAACGAACTTTTGTCACGAACAGCATTGCATCGATTATGCATTTCGGTAGCACAGACACAAGAAGGGGAGATAACAAGTTTCTTTCAAGAACCAGGCGACAAATACCTGTCTTGTCATGGACGTCGCTATCTGGTTTCTCTGGTGGTTACCCTTTCGAACAAGTTAAAATAATTCACAAGTCAAAAACGTGAAAAAGAAAGAAGGAGAATACACACAGAACAGGCGGATAACTTCTAAATAAGTGACAAAAATTCTCAAGCTAAAAACATGAACAAGAAAGATATAATATACACTCAGAATAGGCGAAAAATAGATTCGCTGGCCCATACATTCCATGGCGCGAGACTTTTCATGAATAAAATAAGTGAAGGAATGTGTTAATGTTGGACAGGTGTTTACCTGTGTTCATTTATATGCCTTTAGCTTTATCCATGTTTGTAGCAATGCACCATAACACCAGTTTTTTTAGTTTGTTAAGCAAGCTAAGTAGTTATTTATCTGCCAGGCCGGACATTTAGTATTTGTGAATTATCTTTTATGTGAGATTACATATTGCATTTAAAACGTGTGCATGTCGTGTTAAAAAATCTGTTCAGAAATCCCTGACACTAATCAATGGCCACATATCTTATAAAGTGCGTAACAGCCTTATTTATTTTTTAAGTATATTTTATAATATGCTACACAACGTAAACGTACTTTATGTCAGAGTTTAAGTATATATTTACAATTCTTTTTGTTGTTATTTTTGAAATGTGTCGACATGAAAGCATATAACTTTAAATTTTTCCTAACATTTTTAAAAAAAAAATGAGTTTCAAAACTATGATACGATGTCGAAATAAATAATAAACCAATTGTATATCCGGTGATGGCATTACAAACTTACTAAATAATTTTATGGAGCAAATGTCATATTTCTTTCTTAGCTTATTAAAATGTAGCAAAATATTACTGACAATGCTGTACTGCAACATAAGTATTCTTAGTGTAAATCTTGTTTAATTTATGTCAAACATGCTTATAAACAGTTACGTCCACCCATACAATATAAAGTATAAAAACAACACACAAATGTTAAATATTAGCGTAGTATGAAGGAGCTTAATTCACTCACTTAATAATGCTTTTACCATATTAAATATGATTTTTTAATGAGTATGACATAGACTTTTTTGACAAATGAAAAGTGTTTGTCATTAAATAAGCGGTTATTCTAGAAAGTAACTAAGAGAAAAAACTGTAAGTTTTGCATACAGAACACTCAATTCAAAAAAGCCAAATTTTGCGAAGGTATGTATTTTCAAAGACAACAGTATCATGTAATCAGTCAGTATCAAACACATTACTTTATTGTGAAATGTAGACCGACGACTTAATAATTGTTTGTAGAAACATTATAAATTTGCATCATATGTTGTTATCGGCAATAAAGGCTTATAGAGCCAATAAACAAATATGAACGTCTCAAGACCGGTCAGAAATTCTATGCATCGTGATAAATGGTAAAATGGACGAGAACTCTAACTCTTTCATGGTAAATCGATGAAACCTGGAAACCATTTGTAGGCCGCAATTCTTCAAGAACTTAAATGAATCACAAGTAAATATCGGTTATCAAATGAATCCTGGTAAGGGTAAAGTTCGGATAAAAAACAACATTTATTCTGGCACAAGAAGAAAAACCATTTTGAAATCCTTCGAAATTTACATACCTTATTATTCAAAAGAAAATATAATTGGTGGATAAAACCGTTAAGCGTTGCTTGTACATGTGTATCTTCATAGGCTTTTCCAAAGTTGAGAAGATTCAAATAGCACCCTTATATTTTGAATCAAATGCGCAACAAATACCATACACAGTGAATATGATAAGTCACCTCTAACACTTCTCCACAAATTGATGAATTTACATGTGTATCCTTACATTGCTTTATACTTTTATATGTTCGGTCACTTAATGAAACTATCTACTTACTAAACTAGTTTGCTTCGGTTGATTTGAAATATTTATGTACTCCAGTAACTTAGGCGGTATTGTGATTGTGATATGTTAAAACAAGACAGAACCAACCATTTAATTGTATGAATATGTTTTCGCCTTTGTAATCAATGCGTTTAACCATGCCTTGCAAATCGATACGAATTGAACTCCATAGAAGACAATATCTGTGTAATAAGCGAGACTTGTCATGTCTCTTACCGGATATTTACTTGTGTATCGTCGAAAGTTAACGTAATGAAGAACAGAACATAACAGAACAATCATTTTATCTTTACTTATACAAAAGTACATCGTCTTAATACATACAATATAGAAGAAAGAAGCGACATCAGATGACTAAGTAATCACTTGAAGATTTGAAGTGTTAATACTCTTACTCGATTCACATTGCTTTTTCTTGCATAGCAGAATTATACACAATTTGCCTCAGACATTACGATAAAAGAATTTTATAATTGGTGGGAAAGGATAAATCTCCGGGCATCGATTAACAAAGTAAACATGTATTGCTATATTTTAAGCAACGACAAGTATACAACGTACACAATATTAACAATATAAGGGTAGTATTATTTTATGGTGACAACAGCCAAACTTACAAAAACCTAGTCTTGTATTAGAATTGTATAAAAAACTAGAGCTGTAACGATTCGGCTCGATACATCGAAAAACCGGTTCAACGCCGCCGATTCGATTTCGATACCAATACGATGAATTTCGATTCGATTCACTGCAATCTTGATAGATCCGCATTTTAAACCTTACTTTCCAAATCCGTCGTTTAAACGTTCTTGTCATTTGTAATACTTCTTGTAATTGATCAATAACCAATATGGAATCCAATGAATGAATGAATGACATGCTGAGCATTATTACATCAGCCGGTAAAATGGCTTCTTCAACCACGCCGAAAGACGCACCGTCAAAATTAAAATCAAACGTATGGGAACATTTCGGGCTTCGCGAATGTTCTGATGCAAAAGCAACTTGCAAAACCTGTTTTGTTGACGCAAGTTACCCGTATGGTTTGTTTACTAAACTGTGTGCATTCTCTTAAGAAGTCAGCTGGAAGTTGTTTATATACTTACATGTTTTTTTCGTTGTTTTCTCTGTTAAACACATGTGATACATTGTGAATTTTATTTTATTTAAGAATAACTCAACAGAATGTTTTGTTCAATAAATTTGTTACTTATAAAACAATGTTGCGTTTTTAAATTTAATTTCCAAAATTAAACACTTTAAATATACAACATAATAATTTAATAACATATACCAAACATTAAAGCCACACACCTTGAAATGAAATACGTGTTAATAAATACATATATACGCACTTTGAAATTGTGCGAAATTGTCATTAAATATATAGCCGAGTTAGAAAGTTATTTATTTTTATTTTTTAATTTAAAACCGAAAGTAGGATTTCTATACGTATACTTTAATTTCGACAAATGCGATTATTTTTAAGTTTTAAGCGCAAAAAGACGGATTTGTACCTTGCTACCACCAGATATATTCTAATTGGAATAGATACAAATAAATATATAATCCTGTTGGCAAGTAAGTTATAACTTTTCAAACGGTACCGCTTTTAAAACCGAAAGTAGGATTTCTAGACGTATACGTCCATTTTGACAAACGCGATTATTTTTAAGTTTTTTAAGCGCAAAAAAGTCGGATTTCTACCTTGTAACCACCACATATACTCTAATTGGCATAGATTAAATATGTTTCTTATTTATACCTAAATTTACTATGCAATGTATTTCATTTCAAGGTGTGCGGCTTTAATTCATGCTCTGGACAAACCAAACATGAAATAGTTTGCAAAATAAGCAGCAAATAGTTTAATTTGAATCGAATCGAATATAATCGAATCGAACCATTTGGTATCGAAATCGAATGAAATCGAATAATGGGTGAATCGTTACAGCTCTATGAATAACCCCAAACGGTTATGCTGACACTGAAACAGCGATTTTAGCGATACAGCTTTTTGAAGAGGCAATCCAGTTTAAACCTTAAACAGGTGTTTATCTTTACATCGCTCTATTTTAGCCATTTTGTGCCATAACACATTCACAAACGTAGACAAAGTCCATTTCTGATTTAATTGCGTTTATTTCTGCTTATTAACACAACACAAGTGTTCCAATGTTCGCAAAATAATCAAAACTGTAAGTTCAATGTAATGGCCCTTTGGCCCCATGACAAAAATACCTTGTGTGACCGAACTGACCGGCCGTCCATTGCTCTCTAACTAACTTTTTTCTACTGACGAACAGTGTATTAATATAGATTGGAACACCCAATGCTGACGTTTTGATTTCCGACGGTATCTTGTGCACAACTACATGCCCAAATGTAGCGAAGTAACATGATATGCGAAAGACAAATACGGAAGGTAGTCCGCTATTATTATGAAATCATACAACATTCAATCTGCAGGTTGCATACCGCATACATGTTTAATCACTGTGATAAGCAATGATTAATTAATTTGGTGTGTTATTCTGGTCGGTTTTGACGTTATTTATAATGACCATCTGTGTTGGTCATCTGATATCGTTCTGAAGCACGTTTTCGCTTATTCATTAATTAGCTGGTCTCTTTGTATGTAAGATATTGCTTATAGAAGGAATTTAAGCCAATTGAATGTTTGTTGTTTACAATTTTCTAATGCGTATAATATTTTATATACTTATGTTTAATATATTATTTAACTTGTTACGTCACAATTTATTTGTCGAAGGTCTTTAATTTATGCAGTAATTATTGTCAGAATCAGCCGTGTGATCGATTATGTTATGAACCTATCAATCATTCTACCATAATTGTTACTTAGATTTTAGCGATGGCATTTTTACAATGCTAAACACATGCCTAACGAACATGTGGCAAATATTAATTCTTAAGTATAGATACACATTAATCAACACATTAAACTGATAAATGTAACTTGGCCCTCGTTAGATGTCGCCTATTATACGGCATCATTCGCAAGGATATCGAGTCAAAGTAAGGATACGACAATCAAACCATAAAATTCCGTCAACTGAAAAAGTTAAAACAACGGCATACTATTAACCCACACAGTGGTGGTGCAGTGGATTAAAGTAGTGCTCGATATCCGAATGGCATAATGTTAACCTTTTGTTTTAACAGTTTATGCCTTGTTTAAAAACACTATGCATATATTTTTAATTGATGAAGCATTTAAATATTCATGTTTTAGTGTTTTCATATATTTTATTTCCGCTGCGTTGTAGATAAAATTGCAGTAAGAGTAAAAAAAACAACCCATTCAAATTATTCATGTCAGTGCACAACTTGTCAATGTGGATTGTTAGGCATCATTGTACACTCATATCGTACAATTAAAGTACACATTAATTTTTAACTATTAAGCCGAATGCGCGTCTCGAAATAGACAGAAACCACTTATGGACTGAGAAGTTACCTTCAGGCTATCGGTCAAAGTCTACTTGTAATCAATATATATATACATATATTAATAAATAAAAATATTTATATTACTAACAATAATGAACGGTATGTGTCGCGTTCTGAGAAAACTGGGCATAATGCCTGTGCATACAGTGTCGTCCCAGATATGCCTGTACAGTCCGCACAGGCTTATCAGGGACGACACTTTCAGCGTCAATGGTAGTCCATTTTTACCAAAAATCTAGTTTAAGTGGAAAGTGTCGTCCCTGATTAGCCTGTGCGGACTGCACAGGCTAATCTGGGACGACACATTATGCACATGCATTATTTGCAGTTTTCTTAGAACAAGACACATAATATTATCTTAATTTAGAATCGTATGCGTTTTAAATGGGATATTCCTGTGTGCGAGTTTTGAATATACCTTAATATTACGGAATGACTCCCACGGCACATATACAATTTAACTTCAGTTTGTTCCGATATAAATATGTTAAGTTTTTCATTGAGTTCACTTGAACTTAATATTAAAGCGTATTAAGATTAGGAAAGTTTCATTTGCATTTGATAAATAATAAACATGGAAGGAAATATAACGGGCGAAAACAGTGTATCTTTTGTAGCTGTTCTAGGTTTGTTCTGTCAGTGCTGATGTAGGCATACAGTATAATACTTACGTCCATATATAGGTGTATTTACTCTCTTACTTAGAAATACAGAACGTTTAGGGATTCATTGAGCAAAAATGGTGTTGTTATCATCATGGTCGGAAACCAGTTTTGAGACTTGTCAAAAATTAAAATTTATATCAAATAATTCCAGGGTAATGATAACTTCCATAGACTCAAGCGAACTTTTGCCACAAACAAAATTGCATCGATTATTCATTTCGTTAGCACAGACACTAGAAAGAGAAGATACATAGTTTTATTCAAGAACCCGTTTATGAAGAGAATAATGAACATGATAGAGTCGTTATATCAATAAGGCTAGTTACTAAGATAAATGATAACATTACTAAATATATATCAGGCTAAAAAATGACGAAGGTTTAAAGCACATCTAATTTATCACATGCACATAGCATACGTGAATAAAATATATAAGGCTTAGGTTATACAAATGTATTCACATAAAAATGTTTCTAAAATTTGTAAACACTTAATATATGTCAAGGACACTTATGCCATATATTTTGAATATAATAAAAAACGAGATTGCGCTAGTGCGTTTAACTGAGTTTGAGGATTTTTTGTGTGTAAAATCTTGACCTATTGACCATGTTTTCCTCTACAGCAGTAACACGGTTTTTCTTAAATTTGATCAAGTGAACTAGTTGTGCGACGCAGGTAACAAACATTTGCACTGTTGTGATATATTTGTTAAAGATACACTTTCAAAAAAGTTTTGTCAAGATTGAGTAATTATGGCTTCGGTAGTGGTAATAAATTAGTTTATAAGATTTGATTTGGGGAAAAATTCTTTTTAAAATTTAAATCAATTAAGCATACGTCGATGGCATCGAAAGTCTTAGGCTTATTGAAACGCTCTTGAGTCCGTTTCTGGGGTAGAACCAGTCATTGACGTTTGGGGAGATCTAAATAATGATTCCATAGTGGGGATCGAACCTGGGACTTCCCGGTCGCTAGGCTGGCATCATATCTCATATACCACGCCCAATTAGTTTGTGGACTCACACATAATCAAATTCAGCTTAGATAGTATCAAGTTTAATCGTAATAGCTGTTAAAGATATATCAGATGGTGTTTGTTATAGATATTACATGGTGATCCAAATTTATGCTTAACATGCCCATATTCACACTTGATCTAGATATTGTCAAAATAAACATTCTGTCAACGTTTATAAAGATTTAGCCATGGATACGGCTTCTACAAAGACATTGACCGACTAAACTATTTTTACACTCACGTATTTTTATTCAAACTTAGCCGAGCAATTAAAGATAAAAATTCTCAGCACACACAATTTGTTTATCTTAAGTTTCAAAATTTTGCCTTTAGTGTTGTATTGTTTTTTTCCCCTAATATTTGAACCGCTGACCTTGTTTTTTGACTTACGCAACCAAGATTCAAACTCGGCTTGGCATATACAGTTAATACAATTATTTTCTTATTTTTGACCCGGTTACAAAGTATCAAGACGAAAGTTACACAGATTCACAATCAATCTTGATATTTTTGCGATGATTCGCACTTTTGTTTAAAGTTTAAAAATTATCTAATCAAAAATATGGCATCGATCATGTCCTAGTAATCTATGCTCACAACCCGACAAAGTACGCACGCCAATGGACCCCGGACGGGCATGTAGTGAAAAAAATAGCTCGTGTCAAAGTGATCTTTAAAGGGAAAAAAAAGTTAGAATATATGATGCATCTAGTTAAAAATCTTAAGAAAGTGTAGTGCGTTGTAAAAAAACACAATCATTTTCTAAATTTACAACATATTTCTAATAGGTATTAGAACTATAAATACATGTAATCGAATGTCTCACATATAATCGTCTGCGAACAGCATTAAACAACCCGTAGACCGTAAATTTGTATTCAAAAGGGAAGTGCTGTTTATATATTAAAGTGTTAATGTTTATAATTGTTCCCGAGAAAAAAAGCAATAACAAAGCATGAAGTGTGCCCCATGACCTTTGAAAAGAGTATCACGGAAAAAAGATTTACATCGCTGATTTTCATTAAGCGATATTGTTGCTCGTCTAGCATGCTTTAATTCTCGAGTTATTTGCCATTTTTTAGTATATTTGCGTTTACGCAAATATACTTTAGTAATACCGTATTGCAAAAACACTGCGCAAATCGGTTAGTCTTTTTGATGCCTTACCAGATTTTGTGCAGACGGAATAGACATTTAACATAGCATTTTGTAATTCTTACAATTTTTCACTTAAAAACGTTTTTCTAACATTTTCCTTCAAAAAAATTGCATACACCATTTTTAGTGACTTTTTCTAAGACCGTTTTACGTGAAAAAAACGTTATAAGAAACTGAAACAAATTTCGTTCGTAAAACAATTTTAGAACTACGGGCTGGAAGTAACCCGCCCACGTGATACCAACAATGGCCGCGCCCATGACAGAATGCCATAAATCGGCTTGTTTGGCTATTTAGAAACTGTTATTTTGGATATATGAATTATTTATACACTAAATATCTCTAATGACTACAATGGATGGAATTCGAAGGATATGTTCGATGTGAATGAAGGACTTTCTGGATCACGACAGCTTGTCACGGCAAAACTGGCATACTGGTATTTTTAGTTATCAATTCAAATCACATTTTGCTTTATAAATTTTATTCGAGCATTTTGTGACTTATTGAATGACTATGATACCCGATATCAACATATCATATGGGATTTGCAGATCACCAAGCTGTCCTGAAATTCAACATTGATTACAAACCCTTTACTGGTTTGTATTCTTTCTTCTTTCTTCTTTTTAAAGTTAAATGAACTGTGTCGCATTAAAAGACACATTAAGGCGATTGTGGCCAGTTTAGATCCAGATCAGCCTTCGGTCGCTTGAAAGCTGTTTGCTTAAAAACGGTTTTCTGACAATAACAAATTGTTCAATTGGATACCGATTAGACTGCGTTTTTTGTGACCTGGCTCAAATAATGGAATTGTCATTAATCAAATGATTTTATTTCTAACATTAATCAAGTGCTTTGTTCTGGTCCCTCGGGATAAATGACTCCAACGCTTTCGTGTTGAGAATTAAATACCGCTTAAGGCGCTGCTAGGGGGCATGAGAGATGTTGCACCTTCCATTATCTCTCATGAACCGACTCAATAAAACCGAGTCGGCAATATATGACTAAAGTTTTGGTTTGGTTGCTCTCGAGGGATAATTTTTTTCAAAATCTTCCTCAAAGCCTAGTGTTAGAGTGTAGACTTTGATTGCAGGAGGTTGCCCTGCGGGTTTGATCCACAGAAGCGACATTGAAAACAAGCACACTTTGTTATCTAAAAGGCTTCTAAAACTGATATACTAAGATAATGTGAATTTTCTCTCACATGATCGATGGTCATCAAAACTTATAGTATATACAAACTCACAGCAGTAGTGGGGACAATAATTAATGAACGCATCTTTCATTTGTCTTTGACACTTTGAGTTGATATAGCCTATATTTAAATATATGACTTTACTTTACCAGCACTCTTGTGACAGAGCTTAAGTGTTAATGTACTATTGAAGATCACCTTAATCCAGATTTGCTATTATAGAAGTGTGGAAAGTTTTAAGGGTGTGACAAGTAAGCAAACAATGGGTCATTACCAACAGGCCACAACTGATCTATGACTGTTTTAAAACAAGAAAAATCAGTGCCTGATTTAGATTTCCTTACATGGTTCAATAAAAACTAATTTCAGAAGCTTGGTAACAGTTTCACTTAAATGTTACCAATATTTCAGATCAGGGCCTTGATTTTGAAATCTAGGACATGCATGGTCAGATGATGTCATTAAAAATAATAATTTTTTTCAAACACATACAAATGTAAACATGTATCTTTAACTAATGTAGATGTTATAAATAGTCAAATACACAAAGTCAGAAGGCATTTGACTTTCCTGCTGGAGCGTCGGTACACCAGGTGGCTTGGCTGCAATGGTTTGATCGACTGCTTGGATGTGTAGTTACATTATAATTGACCAGTCGCCAGCTGTCAATCAAACTCACGAAATAATCAATCAGATTTCGTTATTGCAGCCACATGGTCCGACAAACAAAGGCTGTCGGAGTAATGGATAAAGCGTTTTATGAAAACACAACTTAGTGGGCGGAGCGATCTTGTATTTGGCGACTGGTCAATTATATTATACATTATATAAAACTGTATTATTTCAACTATGTTTGCATCTAGTATACTTATATTGATAATATTAACAAAATTAATGTATAATATGAATGATAAACTTGACTGAAATCATTTAAATGATACTGAAATCAAAACAGTAATTTATACTGATAATTACTTAATATATGTTGCTTGATACAATCATGTACATCTATATCAAATGAGGTCGTACTGTAACTTCAATGATGAATTTCAGTGAATTAAATTAAATCCAAAATTAAAGTCACTCCCATAACTCTCCCGCAGCGCGCAAACCGAAAGGTCCTGTTGTGTACAGATCCATTTCCAAAAATATTATACATAATTATGTATCATGTTGTTTAGAGGGGATGATTTTCCATCTGTTGTATCAATGTATTGTTTTCTTTCTTTAATCAATGTGTTTGATATATAAACATAGCCCCAGGGTCAGAGCTTCAGGCAATGCATATTTCACCCCCTGATCCTTTTCTTATGGATATTTTAGCAAGTTCCTACATTCAATAGAGTCAAATATATTTAAGTAGTATCTGTACACATTGCTAGATTAAATTTGTACATTTAATGTTATTAGTATTAAAAAGATATACATTGTAGTGCAAATGTTCATGCTAGATGAATTGAGAGCCTTAGTCAAGAGGTATTTAAACATTTTTAATTGGTACAATTTTCTGAAATGTATACCCATTTTCTCTTGAGCACTGGCCAAATATAAATGTATATCATTTTACCACTTTCATATGGAGCCCTGACCAGATCTCAAATGTATATCCCTTTTATCATGATCCCTGGTCATCTTATTTTTATCACCTAACAAACACCTATCAAAATGGGAAATTATATGTAGAATAATTCATTTTATGCAATGGTTGAATCAAATTCTTCAGAAAAAATTGACATTCTTTTCACATGGAAATTTCATTTTCACAGTCATGGAAAAAGAGCCTGCACAACACAGATCAAAAATACTTTTTATGTGTGGATCACCCCATATCGTGATACTCTATGTGCATTAATATCTCAAGTCTTGATTAATTTAGGACAAAAAATTGTATTTTAAGTCCTCAATTGACCCAGCTATAGTTATCAGATTAATATAAGCTCAATCAGTATATTTATATCATTATTTGTGCTTTGTGTATTGTAATCATATACACAATCATGCAGTTATATGATAGCAATTTAAAATAACAAAGCCGCTCATACTATAAAGGCCATTGTCAAAGCCTATGGTAAAAATGTGAAACATTGTCAGAGTGTAATCGCCCTCTTGTGCCAGCAAAAACAACGCGTTGACATGTTGTCATTTTGACAGTTCTACTTTCACTTTCATTTTGTGATATTCATTATCATTAAACTATTAACACTTATGTGGCTGAGAAAAATATCGCTATTGCTTATTATGCCCCCCCCCCCCCTTCAAAGAAGAGGGGGTTATATTGTTTTGCACATGTCGGTCCGTCGGTAGGTCGGTCCGTCCGTCCACCAGATGGTTTCCGGATGCTAACTCAAGAACGCTTACGCCTATGATCATGAAACTTCATAGGTACATTGATCATGACTGGCAGATGACCCCTATTGATTTTGAGATCACTAGGTCACAGGTCAAGGTCACAGTGACTCGAAACAGTAAAATGGTTTCCGGATGATAACTCAAGAATGCTTACGCCTACGATCATGAAACTTCATAAGGACATTGATCATGACTGGCAGATGATCCCTATTGATTTTCAGGTCACTAGGTCAAAGGTCAATGTCACAGTAACTCGAAATAGTGAAATGGTTTCCGGATGATAACTCAAGAATGCTTACGCCTAGGATCATGAAACTTCATTGGTACATTGATCATGACTGGCAGATTACCCCTATTGATTTTCAGGTCACTTGGTCAAATGTGAAGGTCACAGTGACAAAACAACGTAGTCACACAATGGCTGCCACTACAACTGACAGCCCATATTGGGGGGGGGGCATGCATGTTTTACAAACATCCCTTGTTAATATATTTTCGGTACATTTCTTCAATAAACTTACATCCATACACATTTTCTTCCTTAATTCAAACATTCCTGCAAGGCTATCGCTTTGTTTACATATTTCGCTTACAACAAATATCTCAAAGGAGCATTTAATGATTATATGAGTTACTTCATCTTTTCAATCAACAAACAACGGACAGATCTGTAGGGAACTATTCTTCTCCAATTTAAACAAGAGCATTAATAAACGTCCGGCAAATGAGAAATAACATTTAAATCCGGACATTAACTCGCTCGCAAAATTCCAAGCTCGCTTGATACCTGTTTCCGCGGTTATTTCAGATTTTCCGATTGATATAGGATGATTTTGCAATATTTCATCACTTCTTGTTTAATTGATTTGTACTTAATCTAAAAAAATCTTTTCTTCTTGATAGCCTTTTAGATTTTCATTCAGTCAACTGTTCCCTTAACATTTACTTCAGCAGCAACATTTCTGTATCTTGCAAATATACTTTTAACGCCATCGGCGCCCTCGTCTTTTACTGATACTTAAATTTCTCCAAGCAAGCACATACACGTGTTTACATTTTGTTTCACAATAGATAAGTAAAACTATCACACATCAGTATTGTTGTATTTTAATACTATATTAATGCTGAATATTACAGAGTGTGAATGTAGTATATGTTATGCTATAATATGTTTTCAGAAAGTGTAATATATATATTTTTATGAACATGAATAGTGTCACTGATTCAAAGTTCCATACATAAAACGAAACTGAATACACACAATTTATGTAGTATTTATGTATATGAATATTGTTTCGCCTTTTTTGTCAATGCGTTAAACCATGTATTGCAAAAGAATACTAACTGATATAGAAAGGAAACAATCTCTGTGTAGTAAGCAAGACTCGTCATGATTCATATCGCATATTTACTTGTGTATCTTCGTAAGTCAACGTACTGAAGAACAGAACAGACATTTTATTTACATATAGAAGTACGTATGAAGACAGCAAACATAGCAATCAGAAGAATACATTATCACTTCAATATGGGAAGTGCTAATGAACGGACACGATTCACATTGCTTATATTGCATAATACCAGTAAATACATTTTACATCAGATAATACGAAAAAAGAATTATATCATAGTGGAAGAGGATCAATCATTAAGCAACTAAAAACAAAGTAAACATATATTTCTATAATTTAAGCAACAACACATATACAAAGTATAGATAAGAGCAATGTGTTCCTAAAGATGACAACAGCCAAACTTACAAAAATAGTATTGTATGAACACTGTATAAATAACCCAGACAGATAAAGGTTGACAATGTAACAACGTTCGCAGCTCTCAGCTCTACAGCTTCTTGAAGTGGCAATCCAGTTTTCAAACTAAAACATATGTTTATCTTTACATCGCTGTATGTTGTTTGTGGAAGGTTCTTGATTATGAAGTAATTATCACTTACATTAATGTCAGAATCAGCCGCGTGATCTTTTCTGTTATGAAACTATCAATACTTCTACCTTATTAGTTGTTCAGTCTTGGACTGTGTGGTATATTCACATGCTTCAATCATGTATAACAAACATGTGGAACATATACATCTTTAAGAATAGATTACACATTCCTCACACTTTAAGCGATACATTTAACTTGGCTCTTGTTACTTTTCGCCTAAAATGAGTATATAACAATACAGCCATAAACTTCTGTCAACGGAAAAAGTAAAAAGAACGACATACTATTAACCCATATACTGTGGTGGTTCAGTGGATCAATGTAGCGCTCGAAAGCCGAATGGCATGGTTTGGGTTAACCTTTGGTTTTACAGTTTATGCCTTGTTTCAATACCTTATGCATATTGTTTAATTGATGAAGCTTTTAAATATTATGTTTAGTGTTAAGATGTATTTATTTTCGCTGCATTGTATATAAAATAGCAGTAAAAGTAACAAATAACCCATTCAATCATACATCTCAGTAAATAA